>NC_080399.1:14906969-15210000 GCF_030265065.1 Corythoichthys intestinalis | reverse complement strand
CCTGACCAATGTGGTGCCCAAGGCAACACATTTGTTGCCCCCCCCCCCCCCCCCATTTTCACCACATATATTTAAACACTCACACTGAAAAAGCACATTATCTCTTTGTAATTTATTATATATATTAAAAAAAAGACAACGAACAAGTGCATGAATTAAAAGAAAAATGCTGTAATAACTATTCAAAAGCACCAATAAAAAACACTTAAAAAAACAAATGCATTAAATAAATTAGAATTGTTATTACAATATGATTAACGCCCACCCACACAAACCTATATAAAGACACACAGAACACTTTAAAATAAAACTTTTTTTTTTCACCTTGACCGATAACCTTACTCACCTTGGCTTCACTGATTCAAAAGCATCTATTGCACTTTCATATGACAGTTGTTTTGGAAGGTGCACTTCTTTCCTGGACTTGGTGGGCTTGGACTTGGTGCTGATGTGGATAAGTTCGTTGTAAAAGATTGCCCAGGATGTACAGAGGTAGAAGGAAAATATTTCAGAAGAGCATCTACAAAGAGAAGAAAGTGGAATGTTACATTATATTAGTCAAATAGCCGTTGATTTTGAAACCAGCATGACATAACCATAATAACGCCTAAATTCTTGCAGCCTACTGTACCTGTCTATTGGATCTGACCACGATCTTTGATGAGCGTAGTTAAAAGAAAATAAATTCTTGAAGCACGTCAACTACACAGGACTATACAATAATAATGAATTAAATAATATATGATAGCAAAAAAAAAAAAAAATAGATTGAATGTTTTTAGATGAACGTGATCGCCATTTTAATGAATTAATGACACATTTAATAACAAATGTTTGCATTTAAATCCGTGGCACTTTTAGTCCCCCATACCACAGAACTTTGAAATTATTAATTCCATATTTAATTGTGTATTTATTTGATTAACCTTAGCACTTTTAGGCAAGGCAAATTTGAAAAGCACAATTTAACACAAGGTAAAAGTGGTTCACATCACATGAAAATAAGCAAGACAATTTTAGTCTCCCATACACTTTGTTCAAATTTCTCTAAAATTGGAGGGGGAGTAAATTTAACTGAAACTAATCCACAACTGGCTGAATATTGAAAATATTTCTAAAAAAACAGCCTGGCTAATGATACAGTATAATTTTGCTTTAGCACTAAGTCATATAAGCTCTAATGTAAATAACCGCTGACTTGCAGTTGCTAAATCTACGTGCTTATTATGCTGTTGAAAAAAACATCACAACAAACCTCTGTTTTTCTTCACATCTTTGCTGTCTTCTTTCTTTTTCTTCTCAGTCCGGGAGGGCTTTTGTCTTTTCATGAAGTTGACTTGTCACCGTAATGTCCCTCAATTGCTGAGGCTAAAACTAGCACCCTCAGGTAGCTCGCTGGTCTGCTGGATGGTGAGTGAGACTAGGGTCAGTAGTGAGATTATCGCATCACAGGATAAAGTGAAACGGGCAGGAGGCACACTAGAAAAATGATTTCATTATTATTTAAAGACTTATTATGAACGGTTTTGTTGTTGTTTTGTTTTATTGTTTTGTATAATTTTTTTGAATACTGCTATCATCAAATATTATTTGAATATTTTTCTTGACGCCTTTTTGGACGCTGGTGCGCCCTTAGGCGGTTGCCTAAATCACCTTATGGGCGATACGAGTCTGATTAAGTGCACCTGTTTCACTGAGCTAAAAGAAGGGGTGATGGTGATAAGAATTTGTTGCCACAACTCCCTGACAATTTTTAAAATTTATTTATTTATTATTATTTTTTAATGGGGGCTCCTAAAAACACAGAGATGCAAAGACAACTGCTTTTGGCAGTTATACCTATAACACACAATAAAACTCAACACGTTTTACACATGCATTAGGCTTACTGCATTACATTTACTGTAACAAGGCATACATGAGAAACTGCTTTTCATTCAAAATTGTATTTTTTTCCCAATGATGTGCAAAATAAAACTTAACAAAAACACCATACAATAACCCCAACCTCCATCTTCTCATTTTTATTTTCCCTCATTCCTCATATTTAAATGAAAAATTTTAATTTTAACTACCGTATTATTCGGACTATAAGTCGCATTTTTTTTTCATAGTTTGGCTGGGGGTGCGACTTATACTCTGGAGCGACTTATGTGTGAAATAATTAACACATTATTGTATCATTTCACATGTTATTTTGGTGTTTTGGAGTGACACTGATGGTTTGGCAAACTTGTTAGCATGTTCTTTATGCTGTAGTTATCTGAATAACTCTTAATAGCTATGTTACGTTAACATACCGGCCACGTTCGCATTTCGTTGTTCGTGCATCATGTGACATTATCATACTGTACACTTATTCAGCATGTTGTTCTCTATTGTATTTTTTATTTTAAATTGCCTTTCAAGATGACATATCTGTTCTATGTGTTGGATTTTATCAAGTAAATTTCCTCCAAATATGCGACTCATACTCTGGTGCGACTTATATATGTTTTTTCCCTCTTCGTTGGCATTTTATGGCTGGTGCGACTTACTGTATGTCCGAAAAATACGGTATTTAAAAAAACAACAACAAAAAAAAGAACATACATTAACAAGTACAAATGACTTGCATTATGCACAGTGAAATGGAATATATTTTGAAGATAACGTAAACATAAGCAAAAATAAGCCCAAAGTGCACATTAACTACATTGCCAGATGTATCACATTTAAGACAAGTATTTCTGGACCTCATTGCAGTAAAAAACATTGTTTAAAACCTTATTGTGTTCGATCTCACTTTAGTTATATTTATTTTACCACAAGAACTGCATGTAATGTATCATTTACGATAGAAATTAGAGAGCATATATATATATATATATATATATATATATATATATATATATATATATATATATATATATATATATATATATATATATATATATATATATATATATATATATATATATATATATATATATATATATATTTTAAAGTTTTTAATTTTTAAAAATTATATTATGCTTAAGGACCACATAAAGCTTTCAAATGAAAAAAAAAAATCTGAATTTTCTGTTCGTTATTTCTGGTGTCAGGCATTATAACATGGAAGAGGAACCTCCCTCCCATCACAGCAAATAAAATAAAAAAATCTTCAACTTTTTCCTTTCTCTTAAAGATCTGATCAATTTTCCATTGCTTTGCCCCTTTTTTTTATCGCATTAATTCAATAAGCTTGTTTTTTTTTTCTTTTATGTTGTCCTAAAAACATGTGGATTTAAACCAATCAGAGCTAACTATCCTGATCACATGTCAGTATGTCAGCCAACTAAACAGACAACTGGGGTCCAGGCAGGGTGGTTTGTTGCGCGCATACACACATTGACGCAAGTCGACTGTCTCGTCGGACGGTAGGAGAACTCCGTGGAATAAAGAAATAATAAATATCAGTGGAAATTGAAGGAGATGGTACCGTTTCTTGTAGGCACCGTCTAACCGTTTGCATTACTCTAACACACTTTAATATAATCAATCAGGGAATAGTATCGTTTCTCATATACGTATACTGTAGGACTGTTTGTATTACTAACACACCTAATATAAAAATAAATAATACTTATACCATAGTTTAATGAAAAGAAAAAGAATGTAGGGCATAAAAGATACACAACGCCATCTTATCACAGAAGCCCAACGTGTGCGTCATGAGCAAGATTGACGTACCAACTTTCACAATAAGTTCTCCCGGGCACTCCAGGACAAAGAGCAGGGCGTTCTGTCCTAAAAAAAGTAGCATCAGAGAACGCCCGATATCCAACTGATAACACAACTGACAAGACTCCAAGAGCCCCCTTTGACGCTGAGGTGGCAGAATCCACATCCTTGTTGCCCGGACAACAGTAACTCCCAAATCCTCCTGTCCAATCCACAAAAGACAATAATCCCAAACACAACCTTCTTCTTCCTTCTTCACACCCTTCTTCCTGCCCACGGCCCGCCCCGCAAGAGCTTTAAAAAGACTGAACATTTAGATAACAACTGTCGCTTCTCGGGGACATTTCGATGTATCTGTATTTTGCTGACCCTGGATCCAGCATTACCGCTCCGTCGTCTGTTTTGCCGTGTTTTTTGACCATTAATAAATTGTCAACCTGCGTTCGGTGAGCGTTCTTTAAACCGTTCAAAATGGAGTCAGTACAAAGGGTTAACACCAGAGTGGACGCGTGGAGTTTGGCCTCGCCGGCCGACTTGCTGGGGCGACGCCAACGGGACGCCCTGATTTCTGATTCGGCTGTCGCTGTTCTGGTGGCTTGGCCGGGAGGCCGAATTCCTTCAAAACGGATGACACTACACAATCACTTATTAGGCTTGTGGTGAACACTTGTGTATGTAAATCTGACCTTAGTAGATGGTTTTCTTTTCACTTTTGAGAGAGTGAGCACCGGAAAACGTTCCAAACATGCATCAGGACTCTTGACACAGCCCAAATATGCCAAAACCCTAGCTTACACCTTTTTTCAAAATTTCAAAAATGCTCAAAAACGCTTTCGGGCCAGGGAGCGCCAGGAATGTTCCAAACACGAATCAGGATTCTTGGCACAGCCCAAATATGCCCCCCCCCCAAAAAAGTGCTATTTGGAGGGGTCAACCTTTTCTACTCAGCTATTAGCCCCTCACAGATCTGTAAAAAATGTTTTTCTTTTTCAAACATATGAGTTTTCTTGTCATGCAACCGATGTTGCTCCTAGTGGAGAAAAAAAAATACCATATAGTGTTTTGTTGTGTGAAATAATAATATGTCTGTTGAAGGTAACTGAAAATGGTACAGTCTAATCTAATTTTAGATGGATAATAGTGGATAGAGGATTTATGGTTAGATTTATTTTGATATACAGTGTACGTACTCTACATATTTGTTGAGAAAACACCTCATCAAGTAAATGTCTGAATTAAAACTCACCGCAGTTATAAAAAAATAAAATAAAATAAAACACCGTCTAAATTTATTTTCATTCATTCATTCCTGTGTTCATTCTTGTCTTTCAGCATCACTGCACACGTGAGTTGGGTTCAGTTCAGTTGTGTCTGGGCTCGTACAGTCTTGACATCCCAGCTGGCCTGCAGGCAAAAGCGAGCGACTGTCTCTCGTAACCTTATCCACCATGTCACGCCACCTCCAATCACATGCTGTGTTGGTTCCAGACTTCTCATGGGTTCCGAAGATTCCCCTGGGATCAATAACACAGGTGGTACAAATACAGCAACGTACATACTGAACCATGAAAACTACTGTTCTGGCACTGACATCACAGATTCCTTTGGATTAATTAAAATAATATATATATATTTTTCCCAAACAGATGTCATATGTACTGTGTCTTTTGTTCTGGTTGACAGCAGAGACAAGGCAGGGACAAGATGTCAAGACAAAATAATCAAAATAGCATTCAAAATCCTTTCTGTATCCGTTAATTGATCATTTCATTAGTAAATTTAATAACCATAGTGGATCACAGCTCTGTATGCATTATAAAATACATTGTATGGACACTTCTTTTTTGGAGCACAGTCTGCTGGATAAACCAAAAGACGTTACTGTCAAACTCTCCGAAATGCCTGAAGAAGAGGAATAAAAATGCCTTAAAAAATATATTTCACATATTTGCAACACACATTTTACAAATACAGACAAAGTTAATATGTTAATGAATTAATACTTTTTGTAGCCCATAAAACACCAATACAAGGTTTCAGTTGATTTAGATATTTCGTGTTTGCGCCTTTTTCTGGCTTGTCCTTGTGTTTGCCTATTGATTTAACCTGTTGTGTCTGTGTGTTGACCGACCTCATTGTCACGTTAACCCGTCTCTCCATATATAAGCCTTCTGTTTTTATGTAGTCATTTTCTGATCGTCATCCATGTGCATCACGATTCCCGTTCTCTGTCCTGTCACACTCCCTGCCTCAGTTTATTTTGACCATGGTTTTAATTTGCTACTTTGTGTTTTATTTTGCTTGAAGCAGTTTGTTTTGGTGAACAAGTTTATTAAATAAATACTGTTTAGGAACTTGCGCCAGTTCCCCTATTTTTGCCTGGTGTATCACTGCAAATGGATCCATCCCCAGTTCCAAGTTTACTAGGCAGTGTGTATGTATATTTATTTGCATGGTATTTAACAATACATACAGTACATAGATACATACATAAAATAAATGACACACATTTTGAGTGCTATTTAATGTCATATTTTCTCCAGCACATTTGATCCTAATCCATTAAAAATACAACAAATGCCTTTTAATTTACAAAAAAAAGCGTGTTTAGTTGTTTCCCAATACTCCAAACTCATTACAGTATAAAACTTCAATGCAATAACAAATATATACATCATTGATTATATTTTTTCATCATTCAAAAATTCAATATTTTAGTAAGTAAGCATAAAATGACATATATTGTATCATTTTTTAAAAAGTTATCATATAGACTGTATATTATATCGGAAAACACAGGACTGAAAAAGCAGTTTCTGCTCTTGCAACCCTCTTTAAAATAAATTGCTGTATTTTAAGCCAAAAGAACTGTTGTGTTTGATAGAACAATATGTCTATATGCTGCCATAGCAGATTCATTGTGCATTAAGTCCCCACACTATTTTTAATTTGTCCGTTTTACCCTGGAAACCCCCAGTTTCCAACCGCTTTTGTTTCAACCCAGCCATAAAACCAAGGTAATTACCTATATTATTTAAAATGTCTGTCATTTTTAGCTTAGAATCATTAATTGATGTCTAATCATTCGTTTAAAAAAAAAAAAAAAAAAAAAAAGACTAACAAATTATTCACTCGCATATTTTAAACTTCTAAACGAATTACTTCACAATGAAAAAAATGGTGTCTGTAAAAAAAAAAATCACGGATACCTACCTCTTAATTGTATTTTTGGTGTTACTGTCGCATTTTCTCCAATACGTTAGATGATAAATAATCAATCCAAACAAAGAGAAAAAAAAAAAAAAACATTTAAAAGGGTAAATAGATGAAAAAGAAAATCTGGACCACTCCTTTATGTCTGCGATTTCTGCATTGCGACCCATGTTATATTACCACATTTCATCCATAAAATCCCCAAAAACAAAATCCAGCTGTGGCCATTCACAGCTGTGTCTTGACACTCAGTGATACATGCGACATTGAGTTTTTGGATCAAAACAAGGTCAGTATGCGATAATATCTCGTTAAAGTCATGGCGTCTGTAATTCTGCTCTTGCGTGCTCTCACCTTCAGATAGGGTTTTGCTGCTTAAAATGTTTTAATTTATGTATTTATTTACTTATTTTTTAAAATGCCCTCCTCTTCAAAATTTTTCTTCCCCCAGAAAATTGAGACTTTAAGCTTTCCAATGCTGTATCACACATGCATATTGGACAATATATATATATATATATATATATATATATATATATATATATATATATATTAGGGCTGTCAAAATTATCGCGTTAACGCGCGGTAATTAATTTTTTAAATTAATCACGTTAAAATATTTGACGCAATAACGCACATGTCCCACTCAGACAGTATTCTGCCTTTTGGTAAGTTTTACAGCAAGGTTTTTTGTGCTGTCTAACAGCGAACTCTTGTGGTCGCTTTGCGACATGGTTTATTGCTTTCTTGCCAGTTCAATATGGCTGTACGACGTCTCGGGCTGACGCCTACGTTGTAATGTTGTGCTTATATGATCCTTGGACAAGATTTGTCCGTAAGTATGGTTGTTGTAAAGAATGTACATAATATGTTAGTAAGCGAAATGTTATATTTTTTGTATGAGACGCTTTTTGTTTATGTTTAGTGAACCTGTATAGCGTGCTAAGCTAACGTTGTTGCTAATGCAATGCTTGTGCACTTTTTTTTGTAGTTTCACTACGGTCTAAAGAGGACAGTGGTTTGAGGCCATTTTATTAATAAATCAGATGAAAAAGGAAGAAGTCTGATTATTAAGGCGTCGTTCACTAGCTGTCTAGCTTTGGAAAAAGTAGACGCTTCGGAGTGAAGACAGCATAGACAGATTTAAATGACAGTAGAGTGAAATGCCCACTTCAGTCCTTATGTACCATATGTTGAATGTATATATCCATCTTGTGTCTTATCTTTCCATTCCAACAAATTATTTTACAGAATATATATATAATTTACAGAAAAATATGGCATATTTTATAGATGGTTTGAATTGCGATTAATTGCGATTAATTACGATTAATTAATTTTTAAGCTGTAATTATTATAGCCCCTAATTATTGACAGCCCCTAATATATATTAGGGGCTGTCAAACGGTTAAAATTTTTAATCGAGTTAATCACAGCTTAAAAATTAATCATAATTAATCGCAATTCAAACCATCTATAAAATATGCCATATTTTTCTGTAAATTATTGTTGGAATGGAAAGATAGAAACAAGACTGATATATAAATTCAACATACTGTACATACGTATTGTATTTGTTTATTATAACAATAAATCAAGAAGATGGCATGAAGATTATTAACATTCTGTTAAAGCGATCCATGGATAGAAAGACTTGTAGTTCTTAAAAGATAAATGTTAGTACAAGTTATAGAAATTTTATATTAAAACCCCTCTTAATGTTTTCGATTTAATAAAATTTGTCAAATTTTCAAACAAAAAATAAACTAGTAGTTCGCCATTGTTAAACCCCATTGAAACCCATAAAATCAGTCACACCCAAGCGCTAGCAGAGGGCAACAAAACACAAAAAAACACAAGTAACGAATGGACATGACGCTGTCATTTTAATCTGTTTGAGTGGGGCATGTGCGTTAATTGCGTCAAATATTTTAACGTGATTAATTTAAAAAAATAATTACCGCCTGTTAACGCGATAATTTTGACAGCCCTAATATATGTAAATATGTATAATTAACTATTACTACTTGTTGCATAAACGATACTATTCCAATTTAATACAGCAATCAAACTTGCTAAGCCTTGTAAATCAAGGCATAGCCATCAGATACATTACTAATGATGGTAATACACATCTTTCATCACTTAGCATTTCCTTCCATGTGTTTTTGGAAATGAAGGTGTCAACACTAATGTATTGACTGGCTTTGCTAATGAGCATCTGCAGATAGCTGCTCATTGTTCGATGTGATGCGCAGTTTGCAAGGAGACTAAACAGAATATGTACTGTATGCATACGAAACACATCTGTGCACCTTGCATAATGCCATAGAAATCAACATACTGTATCTTAGGGAGGTTGCATCACCATGTTGCTGTGCAAACAACAAATAATGGAGTTAGTGGTAGGTAGTGAAAGCCTCAGGCTTTGTGTATGTAAATAAGAATGGGGTAAATAGCTGGTTTTGTCAGCTAGACACGTACATTCATGTTGTTTGTTCAAGGCCATTCGCTTCCTCCATGCAAAGTGTGATAACTGCCAATGGAATTTAGAGTGATAGTTTGTTGTTAATTTGACAATAAACGTTCATCTTTTTATTTTTAGCAGTATAATTCTGGTAACCACAGCTGCCAGTATGGTACCGTAAATTTAAAAGTTTTTGTTGGTTTCTTTTACAGCGCACACATTACTGCCTGTAGAGGAATTGAAACAATTCTATTTAGATGTCAATGAATTTCATAGAAAAAATTAGAAACAAAGACTTATTGTTTAACTTGCATTTAAAGGAATGGTTGTACTTTTAATATTTATAGTTGTACCTTGACACAGGATTTTGATTCGTTTCAGGACCTGGTTTATATGTTGAAATTGTCATGCGGGCAGACAGGTGGTGTGGACTCAAATGCAGGGAAACAAAAACGCAGCAAGGCAGGTGGCGGTGAACTCAAAAAATGTTTTAATAATTCCTAACAAAAACAAAGTACAACCAAAAGGACTGGGGATCAAAAAGGCAATGTTCAAACAAACTTACTTAATCGGAGGGACTGGTACACGAGGGCTTGGACAGGACTTGAAATTTACATTGACAATGACGCAACCAGGAGTGAAAAGAAACTGGGAGCTTATATACACACACGCAGACAAGGGGTAACGAGACAACGAGGAACAGCTGGGTGACACAGGTGGATGTAGGTTGGAGGATACCCTAGGAGCAGGCACAACAGGTGAAATCAATGGGCAATCACAGGGACACACTAGGAGGGAACCAACACAAAACCTAACAGAAATAGTCATATGGCGAGACGGATTTCCCCATAAGAATACATTATAATTTGGTTAATTTGTTCTACAGACCAAAAACCTACGATAAATCTTTAATAAATACTGCAGGTATAATTACAAATAGAAATTTCACATAGCAAAATAAATAAATTATAGATACAGGTAGTCCCCGGATTACATTTTTTTTTTTTTTTTTAAATGTTGACTTTTGTTTTGTAATGCATGCTTTCATTTTGGAGCAGGCAGCGTAGAACAGGAAGCGAGCACATGTCCAGATGCACCCCCCCCCCACACACACACACACAGAGCAGCCAAGTGACAGGGGTGACAGCCTGCACGCACATTTGTTGCTTGTGAAACATCCAGAGGCGACAGCTGTATAAAACCTCTTTTGTGCTGTTTATTGTGCATTTTCAATTGTGGTCGAATACTTGGGGCACGCTAATTGTTTGTTATTGCTGTATCAGCAGCTACAGTGGTATGAAAAAGTATCTGAACCTTTTGGAATTTCTCACATTTATGGATAAAATCAACCTCAAATGTGATCTGATCTTTCTCAAAATCAGACAGATGAAAATATAGTATTTGCTTTAATTAAAACCACCCAAACATTTATAGGTTTTAATATTTTTATGAGGAAAGCATGCAAACAATGACAGAAGTGGGGGGGGGGGGGGGGGGAACTGAACCCTCTGCCTAAGGAGACTTAAAGAGCATTTGTAACCATTTTTTACCAAACATTTTAAGTCAGTTGTGTGCCCAATCACTGATAAGTGGTTTAAAGCTCTCTTGCCCACTATAAAACACACACCTGGTAAGAAATGTCATGATGAGAAGCGTTGTCTGATGTGCATCATGGCCAAAAGAGCTGTCTGAAGACCTACGATCAAGAATTGTTGATTTGTATATAGCTGGGAAAGGATACCAAACCATTTCGAAAAGTCTGGATGTTCATCAATTGACAGTCAAAGAAGTTTTCTACAAATGGAGAGAGTTTGGCACTGCTGCCTCTCCCCCAAGGAGTGGCTGTCCACCAAAGATGACGCCAAGAGTTCAGCTCAGAATACTCAGAGAGGAAAAAATTGAACCCTCGAGTGTCTGCTAAAGACTTGTAGAAATCACTGGCACAGTCCAATATCTTTGCACACATCAGCTATATGTAAAACTATGGCCAAAAATGGTATTCATGGGAGGACTCCACGGAGGGAGCCAACGCTGTCTAAAAAAAAAAAACAATGTTGCTCGTTTAATGTTTGCAAAAAGGCACTTGGACACTCCACAGAAATATGGCAAAATATTTTGTGGACTTATGAAACAAAAGTTGAATTGTTTTGGAGTAACACACAACGTCATGGGTGGAGGAAAAATGGAACAGCTCACCAACATCAACACCTCTTTCCCACCGTGAAGCATGGTGGAGGGAGCATCATGATATGGGGCTGTTTTGCTACCCCAGGGCCTGGACAACTTGCAATCATTAATGGAAGAATGAATTCATAGGTTTATCAGGATGATTTGCAGGAAAACCTAAGGCTGTCTGTCAGACAGTTAAAGCTAAAAAGAGGATGGGTGCTGTAAAAGGCAATGATCCAAAACACAGAAGTAAGTCAACTTCAGAATTGTTTCAGAAGAACAAAGTCCAGACTTGAACCCTATTGAGATGCTGTGGCATGAGCTAAGGACAGGTATTTATGCCAGACATCCCAGGAATCTGACTGAACTACAGCAGTTTTGAAGAGAAGAATGCGCCAAGATTAGTCCTGATCGATGTGCCAGACTTATCTGCAGCTAAAGGAACAATTTGTTGAAGTTATTGCTGCCAAAATATTAAATGTGATGGCTGACTTATTTTCCCACTTCTGTCATTGTTTGCATACTATCCTCGTTAAAATATGAAAACCTATAAATGTTTGGGTGGTTTTAGTTAAAGCAGACACTGATTTTTCGTCTTTGTGACTTTGACAAGGATCAGATCACATTTGATGGTGATTTTAGCTGAAATGTGAGAAATTCCAAAAGGTTCAGATACTTTTTCCTACCACTGTACTTATGAACGCAAATTTAAATTGCTGTTATTGAAGATGAAACAGATTTCATTTCATTTTATTTTTGTTCCATGCTGCAAGTGTTGATTACATGATCAGCTGAATAAAGTCAGCAAACCCACACGGACATCTGACATCGTCATTTCGGAGCTTAGCTCACTGTCCAGCTAGGACTTAACTCCAATGTCTTGGCGAGTACAGTACAATGATGCATAATACATATTTTTGGATATATATTTTTTTAATTTGGAGGGTGTTTCGATGTATTTAAAGGGTTTATTCAGGAAACGAACTCGTTTGTAAACCGGGGACTACCCGTAAATTGGAAATAAAAAAGCATTTTTATTGTTGCCTTAACTTATAGAAACTGGCGAACGGAGGTCGGAGGAGACGGCGGGTGTGGAGATGGAGGATAAAGTGAGATATTTTTCTTAATTTCAATGGTAGGCATCACCTTCCTTTTTTCATCACTACTACCACCTGCACTAACCTTTTTGGACCCATGATGATTACTCTCATAAGAAAATCCGACGTGCTGACGTCTTGCGGGAAAACAGTGAAATTGCGACGCTGTCCTAAATCGTCATATTTCCAGCATGTGGTCATATGTCGAGTCAAATTTTACGTCTTATGTCGAAAAAAAAATCGTATGTCGATGCGTTCGTATGTCGAGGTATGATTGTATTGCCCTCTTGATAATGAACACAAATGATTTCTCAATAACTCATTATCTGCAATTGACGGCACTAGACGTCCAATCAATTTTGACTGGGAGGGCTAGCAGCGATCGTTTGCTGCCAGCCTCAAAATAGATTGGACGTCTAGCGCTGTCAATAGCAGCCAAAGACTTAACATTGCCATCATGAGATTAGATGTTCCTGTTTTTCCAGGGTTCCTCACAAGAACGTCACAAGCAGAGCGCCTTGGAATGCTCTTGATAAACCCTTTAAGAGGAGACAAGGCAGATTTGAAGGGACACCTTCGAGCGCGCCTGCCCTTTGTGAAGGGATAAAGAGGTGAGGGGGGATGACAATGGATAATAACTTGATGTACGACTGTGCCGCGCTGAGCCTTAAACGTCTTATCTAAATTCATACGCTGCCGTGCGGCGTT
The DNA here is from genome assembly GCF_030265065.1 of Corythoichthys intestinalis. NCBI lineage: Eukaryota > Metazoa > Chordata > Actinopteri > Syngnathiformes > Syngnathidae > Corythoichthys > Corythoichthys intestinalis. Next base: position 15,196,641 of record NC_080399.1, on the reverse strand, counting down.
TATCATTCCACTCGCACTGCCTGGCAGATAATGGACAAAAGGAAATCAATAAGTTAGAAAATCGCACCGAATCATGAGCCTGCGCTGATGAATTCTCCATATTCTCACATGCGTGCGAGATTGACTTTGTGAGGTATGGCATCCTCTTTTACTTGGTTTATATTGCATTTGCTTAACATTGCATGACGAAAATACACGAGAGTCTAGTGAGAATACAATTCACGTGTGCACTGTTGCAAAAAAATTGCAAAAAGGATAAGAATGTTCCCATTTGAACATACAATCACATTTGTATAATTGAATGAGTACACATAGCTGTACTAAAATGGCCCCAATCAATATTGCTGATGAAAATATATTTAGCCCCCAGTGATTTATATAATAACTAGGCTGTACATTTTGCTCTCGCTGAAATGAAACGGCACCAATTGCTTTGTATTTTTTTTTAATTTTTAAAAATTTCTTTCTATTTGAGGTTTGTACTAATCTGTAATGTAAACAAAACAATCTTATGGTATACAAAGCATAAAAATTAGTCCAAAAAATTGTCTTTAGTTGATTTCACACTAAGTGTGCCACTCTGGCACACTTGATAATTTTGTTTCCTCGTAGTCATACAAGTACTTACATAAAATAGACAACACTGAAAAAAAACTTGGATTTTAAATGTTTAATGTAAATTACAACAATTTGCTCTGTGTTTGCTGTCATTGCCACTCATTATTGTCATAATGCGTGCTAATTAAACATGACATTACATTGAAAATGTGTGCACATTCTACAAGTAATACACCATGTCATAAATGCTTTGAGTGCTGCATTGATAAATTAGAATACATTTAGAGTTGCTGATACAAATGGAATAAACACTCACAATCATTTAAAGGTAAACATTTTCTTATCGAAAAAAAGACTTTAGGGAAAACCAGCAAATAAAAATAGTTATTTATTTTAATGTATTTTATTTATTTCAGCTTATTATTATGGTTTTTCTAAAAATATATATTAAAAACAGTGATAATGATAATTATAACTAAGACCTGGCATCCACATATTGTCATGTCATTTCCTGTTTTATTTTGAAGGCTTCACCCTCTTCATAGTCGCATACTTGCTCTTCCTCTTGTCATCTAATCACCTATTGTTTCCACCTGTTCCCCATTACCTTGTGTGTATATGTTCCCCTTTTCCTGTGCAGAAGTGTCTTTCTTCCAAGGTAAGTCGCGTCAGCCTCTCGCCATAGCCTTTCATAGTTATACTGAATATTATCCTCCATTTGGAGTGCTTTGTGTTTGAACCTTTTTGATCTTAGCCATCTTGACTTTTTCTTCCATTTGGAGCGTTTTGTGTTTTCGCCTTTCCTCCCTTTTGGAGTGCATTTTTGTTTGAGCATTGATTGTGGTTGCCCTGACTTATTCCTCCGTTGGAGAGCTTTTGGTTAGTACTTTTTTTCTCATCCCCGCATGTCAGCGGAAGAACCAGCGGAAGTTTTGCCTGAACCTCCGCAACTGAGTCCGCCTCGTCACCACAGCCTGACACACACATATATACAGTATATATATATATATATATATATATATATATATATATATATACACAGTGGGGAGAACACGTATTTGATACACTGCCAATGGGTTTTCCCATTGTGAGTGTATCAAATACGTGTTCTCCCCACTGTATATATATATATACACCCCCCTGCCACTTTATTAGGTACAACATGCTAGTAACGGGTTGGACCTTCAGAACTGCCTCAATTCTTCGTGGCATAGATTCAACAAGGTGCTGGAACCATTCCTCAGAGTTTGGTCCATATTGACATGATGGCATCACACAGTTGGTGCAGATTTGTCGGCTGCACATCCATGATGTGAATCTCCCGTTCCACCACATCCCAAAGATGCTGTATTGGATTGAGATATGGTGACTGTGGAGGCCATTTGAGTACAGTGAACTCATTGTAATGTTCAAGAAACCAGTCTGAGATGATTCCAGCGTTATGACATGGCACATTATCCTGCTGAAAGTAGCCATCAGAAGTTGGGTACATTGTGGTCATAAAGGGATGGACATGGTCAGCAACAATACTCAGGTAGGCTGTGGCATTCCAACGATGCTCAATTGGTACCAAGGGGCCCAAAGAGTGCCAAGAAAATATTCCCCACACCATGACACCACCACCACCACCACCACCAGCCTGAACTGTTGATACAAAGCAGGATGGATCCATGGTTTCATGTTGTTGACGCCAAATTCTGACCCTACCACCCGATGTCGCAGCAGAAATCGAGACCCATCAGACCAGGCAATGTTTTTCCAATCTTCTATTGTCCAATTTCGATGAGCTTGTGCAAATTGTAGCCTCAGTTTCCTGTTCTTAGCTGAAAGGAGTGGCACCCGGCGTGGTCTTCTGCTGCTGTAGCCCATCTGCCTCAAAGTTCGACGTACTGTGCATTCAGAGATGCTCTTCTGCCTACCTTGGTTGTAAAGGGTGGTTATTTGAGTCACTGTTGCCTTTCTATCAGCTCGAACCAGTCTGGCCATTCTCCTCTGACCTCTGGCATCAACAAGGCATTTCCGCCCACAGAACTGCCGCTCACTGGATATTTTTTCTTTTTCGGACATTCTCTGTAAACCCTAGAGATGGTTGCGCATGAAAATCCCAGTAGATCAGCAGTTTCTGAAATATTCAGACCAGCCCTTCTGGCACCAACAACCATGCCACGTTAAATGTCACTCAAATCGCCTTTCTTCCCCATACTGATGCTCGGTTTGAACTGCAGGAGATTGTCTTAAAACATGTCTACATGCCTAAATGCACTGAGTTGCCGCCATCTGATTGGCTGATTAGAAATTAAGTGTTAACGAGCAGTATATGGACATCCATGTCAAGCAGCTAAACAAGACAGGTAAAAAAAAAAAAAGATGTCTACTTATGTGGTTGCCAGGTCTTTATGATTTTTATATGACCAAAAATAGTCACTTGCCCTATAAATTACATTAAAAATATTTTATGTAAATTAGATAGGCCTGCATTTATTCTCAGATGTGAAGGTTAATCTCTCCGAGCATGTCACTCTGGTGCAGTGTCAGTGTTGCTCCAAAATGTTGTAAATAAGTTGTGAGTGTCTATCTCCTAAGCGTTGCTATCCATCACCTCTTGTCTGACTAGCTAGACGTCACTTTATCTCCTCTTACAGATTCCCTGTTTGTGTGAGGTCCAGAAAATATCCAAAAGAACACAAAGTGGAGTTCAATAGCCCATGAACACACAGATAGGCAAATTTTCACACACATGCAGGTCGTCCTTCTTTTTTTGTGCATAAAAACACAGAACGGGCAGCGTTTCAAAAACAGCCCAAGGGCAAAACTGTCCTGTCCTTGGAGTTTCTCTTTTCTACTGATCAGGGAAGACTATCGGTTTCCTTTTTACCCGCTGTGTGATGTTGAAAAAGATGAGGCTTGGAGTTTTTGTATTTATGAAATCCAACAAACTGTGATCCATTTTTATTTAGAAGGTAAATGTTGAAAGTTCAGTTTGATTTACTTCATTTTATAGTTTTACAGTATATTTACAATGGTTTTCATGTGTTTTCCGAAATTTCCAGGTTCGCGGTGAATCAGTAACAGGCACATTTTTGCAAAATAGACAATGTTTATTGATTAGAAAATGCAGAATAAATGAGATTTATTGATTACAATCCCACAAGAGCAAGCAACAGGTATCAAAAACAAGTATAACAAGGGTAACGATGACGCTAGATTGAGTTTGTCAATCCCAGAATCACCGCGCTACGTTACAGCACAACCAAGTGTTCCTTAGCAATGAAAGTCGGTTACCGTGACAAATGAGCGGGAGCCAACGCTCAGTTAAGGCGGCGAAGGAACAAAGCCAGGCGATCTTGTCCGTGACGCCACCAATGTTTTCCGAAATTTCCAGGTTCGCGGAGAATCAGTAACAGGCACGCTTCTGCAAAATAGACAATAGCCACGTTTACATGCTGACTTTTATCCATACCAATTCAAATCATTCCGAATGGAAATTTCACATCAGCTGTTTACATGTCACTTCATCTATTCCGATCCAGCGTTTACATGTGTCTGCCTTTATTCTGAAAGGACGTTTGACAACTGCCGTCTGACATGCACAGATTAATCAAAACAAAGCGTCACGTTGCAAAACATGGAGATCGATCGTCAGATCAGCTGCTGTTTTAACTTTTCGAGTGGAAACAAAACTTCAGAATGACACGCCGTTCATTTAAAAAGTTGTGTGGGTGCGCTGTGCGTGTGCTTGGAAGCCATGTTGCAAGTGACGTTACTTACGTCACCAAGTGACGTCACCACGTCAGTACGGAGCATGCGCAGAAAGAACGCAACCAGACACCATTCCGCTTCCCTGTTTACATGATATAATTTTACTTCTAATCGGTTTGAGAAAAGGAATATTCCACCCCTGTGAATCGGAATGAAATTCCATTCGGTTTGGGCCTGTTCATTCCGAATGAGGTGTTTATATGGAACACATTTATTCGGTTTGAACAAATATTCCGATTGTAATTGGAATATTTGGCTCCATGTAAATGTGGCAATTGTTTATTGATTAGAAAATGCAGAATAAATTAGATTTAATGATTACAATCCCACAAAAGCAAGCAAACAAGTATCAACAAATGTCAACGATGATGCTAGATTTGAGTTTGTCAACCCCAGAATCCCCGCGTTACCGTTACAGCAAAACGAAATGTCCCTTAGCAATGAAAATCGCTTACCGTGAAGTCCGCCAGCGGGTCACACACGGATCGCCTGGCTTTGTTCCTTCGCCGTCGTACCGGAGTGTGTTGGATCCCCGCTCATTTGTCACGGTAAGCGATTTTCATTGCTAAGGGACATTTCGTTTTGCTGTAACGGTAACTCGGGGATTCTGGGGTTGACAAACTCAAATCTAGCGTCATCGTTGACATTTGTTGATACTTGTTTGCGTGCTCTTGTGGGATTGTAATCAATAAATCTCATTTATTCTACATTTTCTAATCAATAAACATTGTCTATTTTGCAAAAGTGTGCCTGTTATTGACTCACCGCGAACTTGGACATTTCGGAAAACATCATGTTATTTAGCTTTCTTTAGTTCTTTTAGTTTTTGCCTTGAACTTATATCAGTCAAACAGGCTTCATCTTTCAACAACTTGTGACCTTCACCATTATATAATTTTCTTAAAAGGTTTTGTTTGAGACTAGGTCCGGATTTCACATCTGAGAATTGTCTCTCACGACTTTTCAATATTCCACTTTCTTAGTGGCAGAACAATATAAGTAAGCTTAATATACCCTTTAGTGGCGTATAAACATCCGTGTTGGATGACGGCCTCCAGGTTTTATGTCTCCTTGTCTCTCTTGTTGACATTTAACCCCCCACACACACACACCCACACACTTTACCAGAATGTATTTTCCTTCACATTTACTTGCAAAAAGGAGGCGGCTTTTTTCCATCAACTTTTGTCACAAAATGCTTTCAAACATTCTTGCCAGGCTTCAAACTCATGTCAACTCTTGTAACGGTTAATGACCGGGAGATGGAGAACGTCCAGTCACAAGTGAATGCAGAGTAATAAAAGCATTAGGGCTCAAAAAATAACTGACCTTTGTTTTGCCCACACTGAGCACGATTCGGTTGAATAGAAAATGAGACCGCATTTGCAGAAATAAGTGTGGTAAATCCATCAGACGCCAGGCCTCATTACGGCTTTGGGTGCTATAAAAGAGAGACATTTATCTCGGTTTCCTCTTCTTATTAGTAGTTCTCATGCAAAAGATGGCAACAGTCATTACTTGATCACAGAGAAGGTAAGCCTTTGGCTTACGTTGTACTGTACAGTGGTATGAAAAAGTATCTGAACCTTCTGCAATTTCTCACATTTCTGCATAAAATCACCATCAAAAGTGATCTCATCTTTGTCAAAATCACACAGATGAAAATACAGTGTCTGCTTTAACTGAAACCACCCAAACATTTATAGGTTTTCATATTTAATGAGGATAGCATGCAAACAATGACAGAAGGGGACAGAAGGGGGGAAATAAGTTATATTTTTGTTGTCAGTTGTTCTTTGTGACATGTTTGTATTCTCAGTTCTTTTTCATGATGCGCTAAGGAGTAAACTGTCTTTGTGACTCATTATGAGCGCATTGTATTTAAAGATGCCTGTGATTTGTCGTACGACTGCCTTGCTTACCGCTGTGTGTGCCCTCATCTTCATGCTCTCCAAAGTTTTCTCCAGATGTATCCTACTTTGATCATATTGGTTTTTTGTACTCTATTTTCTATTGGACTTTGTTAAGTTTGCATACTGTTTGGCATGCTTCCTTTGTTGTACTTTTTATTATAATACAAACTTATTCGCTATTTCCGATTTCTGAGTCTGTGATTGAGAGCCACATGACCGGCTTGCCGTTCATCACATAAATGAACCCTCCGCCTAAGGAGACAATTGAAACCAATTTTTCCCAAACATTTTAAGTCAGGTGTGTGCCTAATCACTGATGAGTGGTTTAAAGCTGCCCTGCCCACTATAAAACACACACACCTGGTAAGAAATGTTTTGATGAGAAGCACTATCTGATATTCATCATGGCTTGGTCAAAACAGCTGTCTGAAGACCTGCGATCAACGATTGTTGATTTGTATAAAGCTAGAGTGGCCAAGTCAAAGTCCAGACTTGAACCCCACTGAGATGCTGTGGTACGACTTAAAGAAAGCAATTCATGCCAGACATCCCAGGAATCTGACTGAACTACAGCAGTTTTGTAGAGAACAATGGGCCAAGATTAGTCCTGATCGATGTGCCAGACTAACCTGCAGCTACAGGAGGCGTCTGGTTGAAGTTATTGCTGCCAAAGGGGTGGGGCACAAAATATTAAATGTGATGATTCACTTACTTATCTTTCCCCCTTCTATCATTGTTTGCATACTTTCTTCATTAAAATATGAAAATGTTTGGGTGGTTTTAGTTAAAGCAGACACTGTTTTTTTTTTGGTTTTTTTTTTTTTTTTATCTGTGTGATTTTGACAAAGATTTGATGGTGATTTTATGCAGAAATGTGAGAAATTCCTAAAGGTTCAGATACTTTTTCATACCAGCGTATGTTTGTAAGCCAATTTTGGTACTCTAACTTAGCATAAGTTAGAGTACCAAAGGGTGCGCCGAGCCTTCGAAGCGTGTGTCGAGTAAAGAAGTATCCGCGGGGCGTGTAACGAGGTTCACTTCATTTAGAGGAGGTTCCGAAAACGATGACGTCCGAAGCCTCGCTGCTCAGCTGTACCACGTGACCGTAGACGCAGTGTTTCCCATTTCTTTCTGTTATGAGACACACTTTTTATTTCAAATAATCTTGATTGTTATCAGGCTCCTGCAGAGCTTGCTGATGAACTGCTCATTTGATTGAGGTGTGTTAATAGAGGGAGACATGGGAAACAAGCTGGATTGGGGCTTTTAAGGACCGGACCTGGGCACCCCTGGCCTATATTAATAATATTAAGTCATTCCAACCAAAGTCAACAGGACAACAAATCAACAGGAATCAAATGAACACAAAGTTTTTCAGTTTCTAGTTATTTTTACTTACTCAGAAAAGCAGCAGTAGAGAAAAGCTATTTTGTGTTCACTCTGACCATAGTTCGCCAAAAGTGGAAGTCCCCGGACCACAAACAACATTTTTACAACTTATTTTCTTCCACTATTTCTTCATCACGCTAATATCACGACAAAAGTAGTTTTGTGCTCACACAAACCATATGTTGCTTAAAGTCGAGCCTGTGAAACCAAACAACTTCCGGTTAACGTACCGTAATAATAAGCAACAAAGCAACTTTAATCTTGTAATATTACAATATTTCTCTCGTTATAATACAGTGTAAGACTTTAATTTCGTGATATTTTTTCATATACATAGTTTTTTTGTTTCTTTGCTTGGACTTCTATTGACTGGATGTTCCATTCATCCATTATCTGGCCCACTTTTTCCTCTTTGAGGGTCACGGGGACATCGCACATTAATGGCAAATAATTTCCTGTGGTACACCTGACCATGTCTCTAGTGGCACATTGGGAAACTCTGCCTTAAGGTACTGAACACAGGTCTAGGCGGTCACGCTTTTGTGCCTTTCTTTGAGGTTTTTATGCTCCTGGAGCCCACATATGTTAAACCTGATAGCTTCACTTGCAGAATCAAGAAGGAAAAAGTATTTTCTGGGCTTTTGTCTGCCATTGCTCTTTCGCATCTGTTGGTTTTGTCAAACAGTGGCGACGTATGGGTTGCATTCATGGGGATAGGGGTTCAAACTCCGGAGGTGTCCAATAGACATCTGATTTTTATACACATACGAACATAAGCGGAGTTTAAGGGGGGGCAGTCTACCCCCACGGTGGCCGAAAAGAATCATTGCATGTAACTGACTTTCCTATATACATATATAAAAGTTGTAAAGCAAGAAAACAAACAACAAAAATGAATGAAATTAACAAAATAAGATGTTTTTATAATGGGTCAAAATTATTTTTCAAACAGATCATGTGACTAGCACCTTAGACGGTCATTTGCTTTGCATATTGTTAAAAAAAAAAAAAATACGGAAAGGCAATTTTATTTTTCAAATGATTTTTTTCTTTGATTGAAAATGGTTTTTCATGATTGAAGCCACTTTTTTGGGGATTGAATGATTTAGTCACAAATGTCCTACCCATATTATGGCCCAAACACAAAAAGGATTGCTACAATCAAAGAAAACCTTTTTTTAATGAAAAATTAAGTGTTCAAATGCACTGAGTCTAAAATATTTTTTTTTTTTGCATTCAAAAACTTTTTTTCTATGATTGATTTTTTTTTTGATTGAAGTGATTTTTCTTTTGAAAATAATTTTTTTTTGGAGTGAAGCAACTTATTTTTTGATTGTATAATAAATACACAAATGTCCTGGCCAAAATGTGGCCCAAACACAAAACAACATTACTTCGATCAAAAAAAAAATTTTTTTTTAAAAATCAAATAAAAATAGCTTTCTTGTAAGTTAATTTTATTGCTGACACTGCGTGTCAAGGTCCCACTGCCCCCCCTGCCCCAAAAGTCAAACTCCACCTATGCATACAAATGAAACCAGGTCAGATTAGAAAAATTGGAATTGGACGGTTCATACTACATTTAAATTATCAGATATGTGTCTCATTTGGGCAAAGAAATCTGAATTGATCTGCAAAGTGAATGTAGCCTCGAAGTAGAATTGATCATTCTTTGTTCATTTTAAACCTTAAGAATATACAGTATACATTGATTTACGTTTGGAATACACTTGATACACGTAGGGTTGTTCAGCTCTTTCAGCGAAAACAGCATCCATTCAAGGAAGACTTTTGGGAAGATTTGAGTATATGTGTTCTAATGCAGTGTTTTTCAACCACTGTGCCGCGGCGTAATGTCTGGTGTGCCGTGGAAAATCATACACTTTCACCTAATTGATGTTGAACATTTTTGGAAAATGAATCCGCAAATGTCCCGTTGATGAGTGTCTGTGCTGTCCAGCGGTCGGTAATCTTGTAATACTCTTCCATATCAGTATCGGTGTCAATGGTAGCCAGTGTTTTCACGGATTACTTAAAAAAGTAATTCAATTACTGATTACTGATTACACCTCGAAAAAGTAATCTAGTTACTTTACTGATTACTTTATTATCAAAGTAACTAAGTTACTTTAAAAGTAACCTATCAGTTACTTTTTACCAATTTTTCTCCTTTTGCTGCTTCAACATAAAAATAACAGAAAAATGTCATCGCGTGTAATTGAGTTTTTCACATAATGCTTAATCTGAGTTAGCGGGGGTTTAATTAGTCGATGGAGTTGATTTCAACCACCATTGACTTGCCCTAGCTTAGCCTTTCCGGAGCCCTAAAACTAACAAATAACTGACAAACTGCACGAAATTTGTTTAAATCAACTCCAACGACAAATTAATTCCCTACTAACTCCAAGATTAAGCCTAATGTAATAAATTCTGAACTTCCCCTTTGAAATAAAGACCTAGCCGTTAAAATGTTGTCTATAAAAGTTGTAACGCAATAAAATAAACAACAAAAATTAATGAAATGAACCAAAATCCTACAACGTGCAGTTTTCATAATGGGTCAAAATCATTTTTCGAACAGAGCATGTGACTAGCATGACTATCCTTTGCTTTGCTTAGCCAAAACTACACCAGAGGAGGCAAGATAGATATTTAGAATTTCTTTAAACCTAAGCTTTCAAATGCTACCAACAACAACTTGAACAGTTGATTGAACTCGAACATTGTAAAGATGTGTATATATATATATATATATATATACAGTATTGGCCAAAAGTTTGGAGACACCTCAAAGGTGGATACTTTGAAGAATGTAGAATACAAAACCTGTTTCAGTTATTTCACTTTTTTTTGCCATTCCACATGTTCGTTCATAGTTTTGATGTCTTCAGTGAAAATTTACAATAGTAGTGAAAATATATAAAATGCAAAAATGATGAAGTGTGTCCAAACTTTTGACTTTTGTTTCAGTCTTCAACATGCTTCTCCCCCCAGTCCCACAAATGTAAAACTTCACCTATAATTACAAACTCTAACTATAAAATGTACATAATTACACATATTATAAAGGCTGGTTACAAACTGTAGAAGTGCTGGCTGTCTGGTTACCTGTCAGCTTTGTTTGTTTTTTCGCGTTGTGCTGTAATTCCAAGTGCTTCCTTGTTGAATTGGATGTTGAGTATATAGCGGTCGACAGTCTTTCAGAGTTTGCAACGCACTGAGATATTTTTGTCATCTCTACTGGACAGAAATGTGAAGTAATGGCTGTATTTCCATTGAGCAAATGTAGTCGTTTGTGCTATATTCTGACAAGGTAGCCAGGCTATGTTGTTGACCGCCGTGGCAGACGGCTCGCACACAGCATGGTAATATACGTGACCCGTTTTTTTCCCGATGAGAAAACGTGATATGTGATGTCACTCCCAAACTCGAGCGCAGTATTTTCTATTCAAATGCTCTTCGTACATGACTACAGTTTTCTTCATTCTACATACAGTATGAGGCAACAACAAAATAGTAACGCACAGGCACTGAGGAAACTAACTTTAATCAGATTACTGGCTTGGAAAAATGAAAGCGTTAGATTGCTCGTTACTGAAAGAAAGTAATCAGTCTAAGTAACGCGTTACTGACAACACTGATGGTAGCTAAATACTTTGTTTAGTGATGCGTAAGAGGTAAGAGTGGCAATGGGGGCTAGCTGCCAGTAGCTAGCTAGCGAAACTATAATGGTGACTGCGATGATAAAGGTTCTTTTATAAAGGAGAGATGAAACTCAGAACGATTAAAAGGAAGCAAAGACGATTTGGTCTCTGGTGTAAGGCTATAACAGGGTCCCCCCAGGATTGATAAATCCAAATTCAAGACTTTTAAGACCTTTTTTAATGCCATTTCAACTGAAAATTAATACTTTTCTCTTACCCGTTATTTAAATAATATTGAATCATATTAAAAAAAATAAAGCACTGAAAATCAAATTTAACCTCAATTACTAAGTGTGTTTGACAAAAGAATGCACATTTACTGAAGATACAATTAAAACACATTTAAATATAAGGTCTTTCAGATTTTTTTCCCCCAGGATAAAATGGATTTTACACTATTTTTGTAAAGCAACTTCAGAAATTACATTTGCAATACAACATGTTCCCCTTTTAAGAGGACCTAGTCAAGGTGGTAGGTTGGTGATTGTCAAGTTGGTCACCTCAACTGTAGAGTGCTTGGGAAAATCTTGCAATTGGCAGTGAAAGTTTAAAAAACAGCCACTAAATGGCAGTAGTTTACCATTAATTGTCACAAAATAAAAAAGCTACACATGACCATTTCCCTTGGTAATTGTTTTTTTCTAATCACATTACAAGAAGTATACAAAACACATGTTAATCCTTTGTTAGCTATTGAAGACATTTCTTTTAATCAGAGAAAATCCATACTCTTATTCAATCAAGAAAAACATTTAAATATACCAGGAGGTGTTTTACTATCACCTACATTATAATTTGCCTATCACCATGCCATGTTATTCAGATCAACGTTACCCCGCACTCGTTCCAATAATAGTGTCAACCGTGTTGTGTATCTGAGGGTGATGGTGAATCTACGACTCCGGTTTATCCATGCTAAGGCTAGTGCACCTGCCAATACCCCGTTGAACATGGCTAACTCTTGAGTTAAAACTACGAAATTCACATTCATTTAAAAGGCAAACCGTGCAGAAATACATTATTGCATCTAACACATTTTAATTGGAGAAATTGGCAACTTACTTTGAAATGTTAAGCAGGTCCACTGCCTTCGCACGACCCATAAACTGCGACCCAAAGTATCTGGATGCGACTTGGTCGCCGATCCAATACCTCACATGCTGGTCCAACTGTTTGGACTTGGTTGTCTTGTTGAGGCTTTCGTTGAACATAACAACTAAGGCATCTGAGCAGTTCCTTACGTTAGCACACAGTACTGTGCGATTGCCTGCTGTTGTGATGTTGATGCTAATGATGCTAACAGCGCGCACGCACGAGGTGCATTATGATTTGTAGTGCAGTGCATCGTAAAAATTCTATGCGTCATCTTCGTTATGGATAAAAAAAATTAAAAAAAAGTCATCACGGATATAACTTAGTTTGCACTGAGATGTTCTTCAAAATTAAAACCACGGTGAAAAAATTCCGGACTTACAACAGCTAATTTAATACTTTTAATACCTTTAATAATGGAAAACTAAATTCAATGCTTTTTTAATACTTTTAATAACCCGCGGGTACCCTGTATAAGTAAAAGCTATCTCTCATTGGGATTCACGCTAAAATGTAAAGAACTGAACATAGTGGGATTAACTTTCAACGGGTATGCACTGATACCAACTCCAATACAGAAGCCAAGGTGTCACACTGAGTGAGTACTAATTCTTAGAAAATATGTATACTTTGTGTTTGTTTGATTCCCATTCGATACACGACTTTATGATGCTAATATAGTCTACAAAAGTTAATTACATTTTTTGCTGGTGGCTTGCCTTTGGATTTTTTTCATGAGAGAAGAGTGCCGTGGCTAAAAAAAGGTTGAAAAACACTCTTCTGATGCATCACAGAAGTGATGGCCTTGCTCTTTTTACGTTTAAACAAGCTGTGCGTAGACATTGATGGAAAAATGTTATCGTCAAAAATGGCTTGCTGAGAAGGTGAATAGGAATTTATTAGCAAATCATGGGCAATGTTCCCTCTAAGCTGCGCGCGTGCGCAATCGCGCACTGCTGGCACCTACTCTGCGCACAAGAAATTCAATGCTGCGCACCAAAAAAAAAAAAAATCAACAAAAATGTATGTTGTAACTCGGTGAGTGACAGGTGTCCAGCAAATGATACAATAAGGTTCACTTCCGCTACGCAGCCAATCATGGCATTGACATTGCTTGTGTATTGCCCAGCCTACACGCGCGGTGTAGGTTAGCAAGCTGACAACAGTGAGTGCGGCGGAGTAGAGAGACGTAAAGGCCAACCCCTTATCATGGCGAAACGAACGGGCAGCGACACGTCCACTCACCAAGCCAGAGTAAAAAAGAAATGCGGTTCACATAAGAAGGAGTGGCTGTCGGAGCATGTGCGAATAGACGAACAAGCGGTGAAACTGAAGCCAAAGTACCAAGTGAGTTTTCAGAGGGAAAAATGTGGACTGAATGGAAGCGTCATATTCAGCAGAAAAGTCATTTGAAACCTGTTGAAAATTACAAAGACTCAAGATGGGACAGGGGATTGGTACATTATTGCGGGAGACTGCAAAAGACCGACAGAAGAGAAACGAGCTGTCCCACAAAACAAAATCTGACCAAGAGCAAGTTGAAGTTATCATTGACAATATTTGACTTGCCATCGAAATGAATGCGTCAATGGTGTCAGTTCAACAAATCCGCCATCACACGGCAAAGTATGTGAGTATACCAGAAAGCTGGCGAAGTAAAAACTATGCCTTTGAATTTGTAAACTCAATCAATGATATAATGGAGAACGAGACTATGGCTACGTTCATACTACAGGTCTTAATGCACGAATCCGATTTTTTCGTATTTTTTCGACTCGAGTGAGGCATTAACTTGACGGTCTGAACGTGACAAGTCGCATAGAACGGGACCATTTCAAATCCGATCTGGGTCACTTTCGTATGTGGTCTAAATCCGATCTGGGCCACATTTTTCCAGACTGTCGCGGCGGTCTGTACTGTCCAGTCCCGCAAATCGGATTTAATGCAGCAATTACGTCATCAAATAGCGAGAGAGTCGTTACCGTAGCGATGCACCTGTGCGTTATTAGCGCCTAGCTTGCAGTGAACACGGCTTTTGAGGAAGAGCTGAGCTTGACAACAGTCATAAAAAATAAAAATGGGTTGAGGATAAGCCTGAGAATGCTCAGTTTTCTCTCTGTTCCAAGTGAGCAATATTTCAACATTGCCTCCACGGCCGAGAGTCGGGACAAACTGCCCGTATGTGTGTGTGACGTGCACGGACAGTGCGTGCATGCTATCGATCCATATAAACTTTGAATATTTGCCTAAACGGGGATTATTTATGCCTGTTATTTGTGTCCACCTTTTGAAAAGCAAAATATGATATCCCTGGAAAGACGGATGACGTCTGTCATTTGTTTTGATGGTTCTGCGCATGCGGGTCTTCTTGCTTAGCGGGTGTCGGACTGCGAATTAGTGCGCATGCGTAATACTTGAACGGTCTCAATGGATAAAGGCAGTCTGAACGGGCACGCCAAAAAAACGGATATGACAAAAAATCGGATTCGTGCATTAAGACCTGCAGTATGAACGTAGCCTATGTGCAGTGTTAAAAATGCACCCTGGCATACACTGATAGTAGATGAGAGTACTGACATATCAGTTACACCAAATGCAAGTCCTATATATTAAGACATGAAAAATAAGGTACAATTTAAGTCAGATTGGTGTGTATTCCAGTGACATTTATTAAGATATTTTAATTATGGATGTTATTCATTAAATGCTCTTACTACTAAATAATTTACGGGCAGTAGACATTTTTTCGGACTATAAATCGCAGTTTTTTTCTTAGTTTGGCAGAGGGTGCGTCTTATTTTCTGGAGCGACTTATATGTGAACTTATTCACACATTATTATATCATTGTTGCTAGTTAGCATGTTCTTTATGCTATAGCTATCTGAATAACTCTAAATAGCTATGTTACATTGACATACCAAGCATGTTCTCAGTTCGTTGTTTGAGTCATGTAATGTTATCATACCGTACACTTATTCAGCCTGTTGTTCTCTATTGTATTTTTATTCTAAATTGCCTTTCAAAATGACATGTCTGTTCTTGGTGGTGGATTATACCAAATAAATTTCCCCCCAAAATGCAACTTATACGCCGGTGCGACATATATGTTTTTACCTTTTCATTGTGCATTTTTTGGCTGGTGTGACTTATAGTCCAAAAAATACAGTGCACATCTGATGTTGCTCACCGGGGGCCGCAGTGTGCTCAGGGAGATTGTGTGTTTGTTCAGACACATGAAAAATTAGAGGGAACATTGATCATGGGTATAGCTGATATACCCAGGTATAGCATACCTGACAGAGGCCATTTTGCAAGCTGCAGTATCCTCCGTTTACTGACAGCCGCCAAATCCCAAATCATCGAGTCTATTTTTGGAAAACGGAGCAAATTTAGGGAGGTGGTGACACAAAACAGGAGCATGAGGTAGCCTATGCCATCTGCACAGTGTGCTATTTATTAGAGGTGTGCAAAATTTCCGATTCTTATATTATTCGCGATTCGGCCGTGGAAGATTCGAGAACGATTCACAAACATCCAAATTCCGATTATTGAAATATGCCAAGTAAAGCGGAAGTACAACACAATCAGCGCGCTGCGCGGTCAATGAGGAACGGAGCAAGAGTAGCTAAACATCATGCTTCTCACTACCCGGCCCCTCGGGTAATGCCAGTGCTCAACTCACGGCTCTAACTCAACTCATGCCACGAGATAAGAAAAAAAAAAAAACACAACAACATACCTGACTGCTGCCGAAAAGCTGCTCCAAAGTACATCCACATGTTACGGTAGATATCATGTATCTACGACTAGATGCATCATATATTGGGTAGCGTTAGCAGCACACCTACAAAAAGCTAGATGCTGCCGTTAGTAAACGGCTGCCATCTTAAAGCAGTACACTTCCCTGCAAGGCTGTTGTAGCGAACCTTCCAAGCGAACCTAATTAACTTTTTATCGAAAAATACTCCTAAATCGGTAAAATATTGAATTGAATCTATCTTTAAAAAAGTTTTAAAACTTTTACATGTCGAAAGTAGACAAAAGGGAAATTATAGAATAACGGGAGCAATTTTAACAACTTTATCGGTTGATTCACAACATTAAATTAATTGAATGTAGTTTAAAGCTGCTGATACAGAATGGGGACTGGAGTTTTTTATTTACTGTTATTTTTGAATATTTGTTTACTGCTATATGTTAAATTGATACTGAAATAGTAGTTTGGTTTAGCCTGAGAGTATTTTTGAACAATTTTGGAACTAATGTACAAAACATTAAAAAAAAAAAAAAAAAAAAAAAAAAAAAAAAAAAGGCGGGGGGTGCATCAATAATCGTTTCATAATCGAATCGGAGCCTCTGAATCGTAATCGTAATCGAATCGTTAGGTGCCCAAAGATTCCCAGCTCTACTATTTATGTTTTTTGATTAAAATGAACTCGACACTCCTCGAGAGCTGCTGCGCAGACAAAGATGGTCGCTGTGCTGCGGATGAAAAGGTTTCAGAGTGACGCATGAGCCAATTGACCTCTGAAGAATTTCCACATGATTGCAATTTGCAAATGCGGCTTGTCAATGAGAACGCACTCTCTTAAGATGAAGAGAGGTTGACCGGATGGATATGTAAAAACAAACTAAACCAGCTTAACCAACCGTTAGTTTGAATTTTGCTTTTCTGCCTTTGTGGAGCATCTTGTAGTGCCACATTAAGGCAGCAGAGGCCAGTGGTTGACAGCGGAGGGGGATAAGAGTGGACAACACCACTCAGCACTGAGAAATGCTAAGGTCTGAGGACAAAATTAAATAAAGATGGCTAATAGCTCATCTCCAAAGTAGGACAGGCTCTTTCAATTATCACTGTGGGAGACGGTGACAGTCTGTGAATGGAGTCAGGTTACCTTTTTAACAATGCTATGGCACAAAGAGTCATAGAAAAAGAGGGGATCTGCCATCACTTGACAGAAGAATTCATATTGAACAAATTCTGACACTTGGATTAAGATGGTTCTGTAAAGGCCTTTGAGACACACAAACATACCATTTGCGTGCAATCATTAAGATGAGCAATCTTTCACGATTCTGTTATAAATGTAGCAAAAGATGGGAGGAGATACATTTACAGTAGACTTGGTAAGGCAGCATGCAGTTTTGCACACCTTGTTCCAAGTAACTGTAAACAATTGTATGTTTGTGATTAGAGGGCAGCTCCTGTTGAGAAATGTACAGAAGCTACCACTGTGTAAAAACAAGCAAACAAACAAAAAAAATAAACCTTGCAACTACTACCTTAAGCTCTATGCACTTTCTACACTTTCTTCCAAGGTGTTTGTATAGACTCTGTCACAGAGGTGAAAGTGGGCCAGAACGGTCAGGAACGCAGTTCCGGTATAAGATACAGGGCCAGAACGCAGTTCCGGTATAAGATTCAGGGCCAGAATGCTGTTCCGGTACACGGTGCATTGATTCCGAAAATATGTAGGCAACTGTCAAAACGCTATGTAAAAAAAAAAAAATTCTTAGCTGCCACACATACATTTCATCTCCAAGAAGAAAACAATCTACCAACATCATCTTTATATACACAAGTGTTAACAACAAGCATAATAAAGTGCTTGTGTAGCGTAATCCGTTTCCACCAATATTTATTATTTATTTTATTCCACGAACGGCATGGAGGTTACCCCAGCTGCTGCAGTTTTCTGAGTCTGACGATGATGAGTCATGTCAATGTGCGAATACACGCAGCAAAGCAAAACGCCTGGACTCATTTATCCGTTCAATTGGCTGTCATACTGACATGTGATCAGCAGAGATAGTTAGCTCTGATTGGTTCAAATGTGCATGTTTTCTGGAGCAGCAAAAAAAAGGTTGAATTGTTTGCGACAAAAAAGGGCAATGCAACAGAAAATGGATCAAATCTTTATGAGCAACGAAAGACATGAGGAGGCTTACTTATCATATTTAGTTTTATTTGCTCTGATGGGGAGGTTCAGAACATCTAAGCTGTCAATGTGCACTTTGGACTTAAATTTGTTCATTTATGTTAGGCTATTTATTCATTTCCTTATGATTTAAAAAGTCAATGTTTGCGCGATCTTTAAAATATATTCCATTTCACTCTGCATAATATGTTATTTGTACTTTATTTTCTGAATGTATGTAGCTCATATCTTTGTTATTAAAAAAAACAACCAAAAAGTAAATGTTTACATTAACTTCAACTTTAATATACATCCTATGTTCTTAAGTAGTTAAAACTGAGATTTGGCATTTAGTACTGTATGTGAGGAAATGAGGGAAAATAAAAATTAGGAGCTGGAGGTTTGGGTTATTGCTGTTTTTGTTGAAAAAAATACAATTTTAAAAGAAAATCAGTTTTTGTATGTGTTATAGAAATAACTGTGATAAAACAGTTTTCTTTGCATTTCAGTAGTGTAAGAGGTTTGACACCCCCCCCCCCCCCCCCCAAAAATAAAATAAAAGAAAGAAAAAATATACAGTACATAAATAATATTTCTGGCTCCATGGCAACCTTCGCGTCGGGGAGTTCTGGCAAGAAATTCTAGCCACTTTCACCCCTGCTCTGTCATTAATTTTTGGTGTTTCTAAGGTCATTTTTGGCTTGCAGGAAGACATCTGGATGAATTTGCTTGGATGAAAAATGCATAAAACTAGTTGTGTAAATAAGGATTTATGCAACAATATGGCACTTATTTTAAAGATCCTCTGTTGGTGGACATATGACCTTACAATTGTACATGAATGATCCTGCTGTTGTTTCTAAGTTTTATCTATAGTATTGTGTAGGAGTCATGGAATCCTGAAACAAAGTTACTACAATGTAAAAAAAATGTGGGTAGTGAATATGATCCATATAAATTGTATAAGTTATACTAAAAGAATTTGGGTGAGCAAGTGAAGTGTATAAAATTGGTTAAATCTAACTGTCTTTACCTATTTCTAATCAGGAAAAACTTCAACTTGAACAAACAAGATAATTTCTACCAAAAAATATTAGGTGTGCTCTCAAGGCTGCGCATGTGTCAATGAGTCTTCTTTGAAAGGAGCACCATTTTATTTGGCGGGACAAGTACTCCAACTCGGATGGCATCGTTTAGTAGCAGGTAAGTTTGAATGTATTGTTTCTTTTAAAACTGACAATGTGAAATCATTAACAAGCCTTGTATGCTGCGTGTTAAATTAAGAAGCCCCTGTAGTAAAAATATTTTTAGTATATTTTAATCCTGGCTTTCGACAGCCACTCCTGATAGCTAGCTAAAAGCTAGCTGTTCTTCAGAGCATAGTAACGTGAGGTCCTGGTAATAATGTGGTTTGATTTGATCTGTTAACCTTATTTTCCAATTGTCAGTTACGGCGTACAGTATTGTCAAATGTTTCGCCCTTCAGTATAATTGAGAGGCAATAATGGTGACAACTACTAGACGCCACCAAAACTTGGATTAGTCAATACTGTATGCATTTAGTATCAACTCATCAGCAAGCTATCCAATAGACCCTACCCACCGACGTCACAAAACCACGTGCTCGCTGTATGGTTCCGCCCACTTGTCCGTCATTTTGTCTCTGTATTAGCATTGGTTTCAATTGATCGAGGAATGGTGGTAGGTGGGTCCCACACTTTTTTTATATGGTGTGGCTCCCGGGGTGTGGCCTCCCCTCTGCCTCGGCTGCCGGCCGCGGGAGTGGGTTGGGGGGTCGGGTCTCCGATCTTGCATCGCCCCGTGGCAGTTCCTGGGCGTTCTCCTGCCTCCGCCTTCCCCTCTCTTCTCTGGCTGGGCATCCGCCCTGCGCTCCGTCGCGGGTCGCTGGCTGGGCGCCGGTG
The DNA here is from genome assembly GCF_030265065.1 of Corythoichthys intestinalis. Taxonomy (NCBI): domain Eukaryota; kingdom Metazoa; phylum Chordata; class Actinopteri; order Syngnathiformes; family Syngnathidae; genus Corythoichthys; species Corythoichthys intestinalis. The sequence goes on along the minus strand of NC_080399.1, from coordinate 15,176,385 downwards.
TATCAGCGGGGTGTCGCCTGCACCAGCGGGGGACCCTGCCTTGCCTGGGGCTTGGTGGGCCGCTGGGGGTCCCGTGGCGTGCCGTGCCGGTTGGGGGGCTGTGGCTGTGGCTCGTGTCCCGGGTGGGCGGGCGGGGGTGGGTGTAGGCGTGGGGTTGGTGATGCGTCCCCTCCTGCCATCCCTGAAGGCCGGTTAATGGGCGCGCGGGTGGCCCAGGGGACCACCCTGGGTCCCGGGGGGGGGGACGGTGGCTCCTTTGCTGGGCGGCCGGAGGAGGGATGGGCTGCGCATGGCCCCCCCACCCCCAAGTGAAATATACAATACAAATACATTACAATCATGAGTAAATAGTAGTGAATTTTAATAGGTATTAAGTAGTGTTGTCAAATTTAGCGCGTTAACGGGCGGTAATTAATTTTTTCAATTAATCACGTTAAAATATTTGACGCATTTAACGAATGCGCGGAATGACCCGCTCATGCATTGCCTCAATCAGATTACAATGACGCCGTTTTTTGCATATTGAGAGCTAAGAGGCAGAGAAAGGTGTCTTTTTTTGTGCTTTTTCTTAACAAAAGTATACCACACGCAACGTGCTGGCACTTTTTTTCTTTATTAGCACATTCAGCTTCAACATTAACACAGCTTACCGCTCTCGGCAGGCCGTAACTCTAACTCACTCCTGCATCATGTGAGTAAACAACAGTGGCGCTGTGTGCACTTCAGGGTGCCTCGGATAATTCTATATCCGAACATTACAAAAGGCGAGTGGACACAGGCGTTCATTGGACCGCACCATTTATTGGCATAAGCTTCGGCAACTCCTTCACAACAAACATCAGTATCAATTAGTGAAAGTCCAACAAAAATTATATCTCTCCAAAAAAAAAATAATGTTCACAAAAAGAAAAGCGCTTCAATCTGTATTAATGAGGCCCTATTCTCACACAGTTAAACAACAGTGCAAAGAGAACTGGCATTCCCAATCAAAATAGCTATGCAAAATACACATAAAACTTAATCAGACTTTGGTCATACTCTATAACATTTCGTTTAGCTTAACAAATACACTGGATGGCAAAATTTAGTCACAATATACAAACTATCAGAGGTCTCGTACGTTGTGAAGTCAACACTCAAATGAAGTAAGGTACAATGAACCCGGAAACCACTGCGTCATTCGAGGGGCGAAACGCACACGTTGGCTAAATCTGTAATTACCTTAAAACTCGCCATTGACACCTTGTGGTGTATTTCAATCACTACCTTACGTAGTTAAAGACACTGTGGAAGAACGGCAGGGAGCCCATGTGCCAATGGCGAGCTGCTAGTTTATTTGTTGATTGAAAATTTTACGAATTTTATTAAAACGAAAACATTAAAAAGGGTTTTAATATAAAATTAGTATAACTTGTACTAACATTTATCTTTTAAGAACTAAAAGTCTTTCTATCTGTGGATCCCTTAAACAGAAAGAATGTTAATAATGTTAATGCCGTTTTGTGGATTTACTGTTATAATAAACAAATTGTGTCTTATCTTTCCATTCCAACAATAATTTACAGAAAAATATGGCATATTTTAGAGATGGTTTGAATTGCGATAAATTAATATTAATTAATTTTTAAGCTGTGTTTAACTCGATTAAAAATTGTAATCGTTTGACAGCCCTTATATTAAGTGATATAGTCTGTTTCAAAAGGTTAAGTAAACCTAACCCAAATTATTTGAGTTTACTATTGTTGACGGCCTTGTGGTAATATTTACTAAGTAAAATTGGCTAAACTTTACACATTCAAACTGAGTAAATTGTTACCTCAATTTTATTGAATAAATTCTATAGGTTGTTTTTCTATAGTGCAAGTCTACAAGCTACCATGTCTTTCTGGTTTGTGGGCTTTGATAGACACCAAAATTGTCCTTTGAAGTGGATATGAGTGCGATGGACTGGTGACGTTCGAAGGTGTACACGTATAGACACTGCAAAACTAATGACGAGAAGCACTCTAAAAAATGAGCAAATCGATCTTCAAGTATCGATGCTAACAAGCTAACATCTCACTGTGTGTGTTTGCGTTTCTAATAAAGCTTACAGAAATGCTATATTTAAAATGAATACACCATGCGCTTGCACTTGAGGGTTAAAATGAGAGTATGAGCTCTGCAGGTCATCCAATTAGACAGTAATGCAGCAGTTCTTCACCGCCAGCCTGAATACGGGTTATATTTACCTTCAATCGACAGTAAACAGTCGGCATAGGAGGAGCTGTCATGTGAGGGGGTGGTCCTATCATCGACATGTCGAAGGTTACTAAATAAGCTGGCAGCTCCGAGAGCGACGGAATCAAACCTGTTGACTTTTCTCACACATACGCACACACTGTCATGCACTCATTCGCACACTCAGATGAGTCAATTTCTATCAAATATAACTATTCAGTCCTTCAGCATACTTGCAGTTAATTGGGGCCTGATGACAAAGTGCTCTCCATCCATCGAGACAATGAACCATGCGCCAGCCAGCACAAATGGATTCCCATAACGCTTCGACAGATAACATCTTTGCCAGCTCCTTCCTGAACCCCCTCAGGAGTCTTTTCTTCCCCGCCTTTTCTTCAGGCGCTGGCATGGACCAATGAGAAGGAGGGGGGCTAATTAAGGGGCCTTTCCTCCAGGGGGACAGGGGGGCTCCTAGAGCAGCTGCACTATTTGCATAGCCTGATATGCAGCCAGGTTGCTGTTTTTCCCCTCCCATTTCCGTTCTGTCCATCTTTACTCGCTGATATGCACTCAGCCTGAGGATGTGTGGGACAACTGCATGACATACCCCTTTCCCTGCCGCTCATAACTTTGTTACACAAATTGACGAAGCCAAAACCAAGTTTGCTCTTTGGATGTTCCGGCTGCAAAAACTCACCAAACTTAATTTTCCAAACTTAAATCACCTGTTCTGCTACTATTGGATCTCAGCGCCGCATTCGACACGGTTGATCACAACATACTACTCAGCAGAATGGAACAGTGGGTCGGGCATACTGACACTGTTCTTCAGTGGTTCACATCTTATTTACATGATAGGGATTTCTTTGTGTCAGTCGGAAACCATCAGTCAGAACGAACCAAATTTATGTGTGGAGTCCCTCAAGGGTCAATTCTTGGACCACTCTTATTTAACATCTATATGCTTCCCCTAGCACAGATTATGGAACAGTATGACATCTCCTATCACACCTATGCAGATGACACATAACTCTACATTTCTGTGTCCCCACATGATTATAGTCCCTTAGCATTCATCAAATCAATGAATGGATGTGCCATAATTTTCTCCAGTTAAATGTGGAGAAGACAGAAGTGATCATTTTTGGGCCAAAAATGAAAGGTCAAAGATAAGCAGGCACCTTAGCACAATGTCACTTACAGCTACAAATCAAGGCAGAAACCTCGGTGTGATTATTGACTCAGACCTAAAATTTGATAGCCATCTAAAGTCTGTCACTAAATCTGCTTATTACCACCTAAAAAAAATATAGCCAGAATTAAGGGGCTTCTGACTCAACAAGACATGGAAAAACTTATGCATGCATTCATTTTCAGTCCAGATTGGACTGTTGCAACGGTATATTTACAGGTCTTGATAAAAAAAAAAAATCAGTCAGGAAGCTGCAGCTAGTACAGAATGCTGCAGCCAGAGTCCTCACAAATACAAGGAAACTGGACCACATTACACCGGTTTTTGAAATCGCTACACTGGCTTCCAGTGAGTCAAAGGATAGACTATAAAATACTACTGCTCGTCTACAAAACACTTAATGGCCTTGGACCAAAATACATGCTTGATTTGTTAGAATTGTATGAAACATCTAGACCCCTAAGGTCGTCTGGAAACGGTCTCCTGTATGTTCAGAGAACAAGAACCAAGCAGGGTGAGGCAGCATTTAGTTATTATGCTCCTCACCTCTGGAACAAGTTACCTGAAGGTCTGAAGTATGCTCAAACTGTTAGCTCCTTTAAATCAGGGCTAAAAACCCTTTTGTTTAGCACTGCATATCCATAACTGTCCACATATTTGATTCTATTTGCTTTCTATTCTTATCTCCATTGCTGATTTCAATTATTAGCAGTAGTAGTAGTATTTGTTTTATTTTTTTATTTTTTATTCTATTCGTGATTAAATGCGATTTTTATGTATAATTTTATTTCCTATTTCGATTGTCTTTGTTTTTTTTTTTTTTTTTTTTTTTTTACGTTCTATTGATTTGAATGTGATTTTTATGATCTTCATGTGATGTAAAGCACTTTGAATTGCCATGTGTTGAATCGTGCTTATAAATAAATTTACTTAAATAAACTTGCTTTGCCTTAATTTGGTAAAACTGCACAACCAAATGAGTTTCAACACAATTTTTTAGGTGTTCAAACACAACACATTAAACAGTAACTATTGAAACACTTTATAGGGAAAATTACAGGTAGTTAAAAAAAATCTTTGGAACATTGCAAATAATTGCATTTCAATCCAACAACAATAGAAAAAACAATTACCCAGGCAAAAACCGAGAAGATCTGAAGTTAGTTTTTTCTTTTTACATTTATATTGTTAAAAAAAGACAGAAAAATAGCACATCTTTCTTAAATAAATGGTGATGTGAGTGGCCTAATACGCTAACTAAATGGTAACAAGACTTATATCATGTGAAGACATATTTTGATGTGCCTTATCAACAAACTGGCACACAATTTAATGGGCGAATTACATAATGATTAGCATATTATATATACATATTTGCACAAACCCACAATGATATATCAAGGTAACTTTTTTAATGCTTATTTAATCAGATTCCTCTACTTCAGTAGCCATCAGTCGAGTTAATCTGAGCGTCATTTCATCTGTGTACCAAAAAATTGTGTGTTGTTCGAATGCCTCAAAAGTTCCGTGTTTGGAGCGTAACCCTGTTACGGAAGCCTATAGGTGATTTGATTAAAACTAAAATCGCTTGTTCTGAAGTTGCTTTCCATTGATGTCCCACTTCACATTGAGTACTGTGCATTTGAGCCCGTGTGTGAGTAGTTTGGAGCTTAATCAAGCAAGCAGTATACAAAAAAAGTAGTATTTAAATGCATACAGTGGGGCAAATAAGTATTTAGTCAACCAATAATTGTGCAAGTTCTCCCACTTGAAAATATTAGAGAGGCCTGTAATTGTCAACATGGGTACACCTCAACCATGAGAGAGAATGTGGAGGAAAAAAAAACCCAGAAAATCACATTGTTTGATTTTTAAATAATTTACTTGCAAATCGTGGTGGAAAATAAGTATTTGGTCAATACCAAAAGTTCATCTCAATACTTTGTTATGTACCCTTTCTTGGCAATATCGGAGGCCAAACGTTTTCTTTAACTCTTCACAAGCTTTTCACACAGCGTTGCTGGTATTTTGGCCCATTCCTCAATGCAGATCTCCTCTGGAGCAGTGATGTTTTGGGACTGTCGTTGGGCAACACGGACTTTCAACTCCCGGCGCAGATTTTTTATGGGGTTGAGACCTGGAGACTGGCAAGGCCACTCCAGGACCTTGAAATGCTTCTTACGAAGCCACTCCTTTGTTGCCCTGGCTGTGTGTTTGGGATCATTGTCATGCTGAAAGACCCTGCCACGTCTCATCTTCAATGCCCTTGCTGATGGAAGGAGATTTTCACTCAAAATCTCTGGATACATGGCCCCATTCATTCTTTGCTTCACACAGATCAGTCGTCCTGGTCCCTTTGCAGAAAACCAGCCCCAAAGCATGATGTTTCCACCCCCATGCTTCACAGTGGGTATGGTGCAATTCAGTATTCTTTTTCCTCCAAACAAGAGAACCTGTGTTTCTACCAAAAAGTTCTATTTTGGTTTCATCTGACCATAACACATTTTACCAGTCCTCTTCTGGATCATCCAAATGCTCTCTAGCAAACCGCAGATGGGCCTGGACGTGTACTTTCTTCAGTAGGGGGACATGTCTGGCAGTGCAGGATTTGAGTCCCTGGCGGCGCATTGTGTTACTGATTGTAGCCTTTGTTACTGTGGTTCCAGCTCTCTGTAGGTCATTCACTAGGTCCCCCCCGTGTGGTTCTGAGATTTTTGCTCCCCGTTCTTGTTATCATTTTGACGCCACTGGGTGAGGAGGGAGTTGAAAGTCCGTGTTGCCCAATGACAGCCCCAAAACATCACTGCATTAGAGGATATCTGCATGGAGGAATTGGCCAAAATACCAGCAACAGTGTGTAAAAAGCTTGTGAAGAGTTACAGAAAACGTTTGGCCTCCGTTATTGCCAACAAAGGGTACATAACAAAGTATTGAGATGAACTTTTGGTATAGACCAAATACTTATTTTCCACCATGATTTGCAAATAAATTCTTTAAAAATGTAACAATGTGATTTTCTGTTTTTTTTTTCCACATTCTGTCTCTCATGGTTGAGGTTTACCCATGTTGACAATTACCGGCCTCTCTAATATTTTCAAGTGGGAGAACTTGCACAATTAGTGGTTGACTAAATATTTATTTGCCCCACTGTACGTGTGCATTTGCTGTGGTTTAGTACAATAATTTTATGGCATGACCACTTCTTTTAGTCAAATTTTTCCACGACTGCCAGACCCTCTCTGCCAGTTTACATTTAATCCGGCCGGGATCGACTTTGCTCGGCTTTGTCGCTGCTAGGACTCAGCCCACTCGCCTGGCTCTCGATTGATTCCACTTTTTGCACAAGAAAACACCAAATCTTATTTTAAGAAGCACGAGAGATCATAATAGCCTTGTAAAGAGCTGTATTAGTTTTGGCGAGAACAAAATAGTTTTATGTTGTTATTGTAAACTGCAATTTCACACAAACGTAGATCGAGATCTCATTTAGCTTAGCAGCTGGTGGTGTGAAACCCCTTTTTCGAGTGTCCCAAAATTTCAAGATTTAGCGTTTATCAAGGTTTCATCGGCCATGACGCCCACCGAACAGAATGCTATGACGACGCTGGCACCTCTGCTATAGAACGCGTTCAGAGTTTTCCACAAAAGGCTCACTGCCGCTGGGAACGCACCCTAATTAGGGTTATCAGAATCTGCACCTTTCAAACTAAAAATCTCGAGCCTCGTGAGTCGTAGAACATTTTGGAAAATGTTTGCATACTTGTGAGAAGGGACCATATTATTATATATATCATATACCGTTTTTTTGGCCAAGAGTTTCCAATATTCAGTTTCGGACAAGAATTTTGTTTTCGGTACATCCCTAGTTGCAAGGTATCAAATTCAAAATTTTAACCTGTCTTGTCTTTGTAGTGTATACAGGTAGTCCCTGTGTTACGAACGAGTTCCATTCCTATGCTAGTGTCATAACCCGAACTTCAGCCTAAATCGTAACTAACCCTTTAGGAAAATCTCAAAATAACTATCCAAATAGTCCAAAAGTATTGCATTTTGTTTGATGATGGAGGATACACTGCCCTCCGGTGGCAGCGTTGGGTCTGGCTGGACTGTCGCCTTGTATGACTGAGTAGCAGAGTCAGATGTCTGACATGGATAAAGGATAGCTGCGCTCTGGTTTGGCCCACATAAGGCTGTAAGTTGTTTCAGCTAATATACGTTTGTGTATGCATTTGTAATTAAGTTTACAGCTACAGTTGGTGGGGGTATGTGTGAGCGATTCGCTATGAAAATTGTAAATACGTTAGCATTCGTAGCATTTAAGCTATCTGACTTTTGTTTGGAAAATTAGGCTAATTCAAACCTCTAAATTTAAATGTTAATAAGACTAAATGGATGTTTGAACACCAATTGTTTTAAGTCAAGTGTTTTATTGTTGACCCCTAGATGCATAAGTGGGTCAAAAATGACCCGGTGAGGTTGAGATCTTTGGAATAAATTTACCATGGACCACACAGACTAGGTATGTAAAAAGTGACATCCCTTAAGAAGATTATTTTACACAGCAAGAGCTGATAGGTGTATTGCAAGTATTATGTCCATATAGTATTTTGTGTGTATTTCATGACTCTTTATTATGATTTATCAACAAATTAACCTACTTCATAACTAGCTAGCTAACTAAGGCTAGGTTCATACCGCAGGTCCTAAAGCACAATTCCGATTTTTTGTCATATCTGTTTTTTTTGGCGTACCCGTTCAGACTGCCTTTGTCCTTTGAGCCTGTTCAAGTATCACACATGCGCTCTAATTCGCAGTCCGAGACTGCCCCGCATGCGCAGGAGTATTGGAACAGAGAGAAAACCAAGCATTGTCAAGCTTATTCTCAACCCATTACATTTTTTTATGACTGTTGTCGAGCCCGCTCCTTCCCCAAAAGGCTCGTTCAAGCTAGGCGCTAATGCTAACGCACAGCTGCACCGCTACTGTAGCACCCTGTCTCTCTCTCTCTTTGCTGATGTTAATTGCTGCATGAATTCCAATTTGGGGGACTCGACAGTTCGGACCGCAGCCACATTCTGGAAAAATGTGGCCCGGTTGGGATTTTAGCCACATACGAAAGTCACCTGGATCGAATTTGAAAATGGTCCACTTTTATGCGACTTTTCCTGTTCACTTGAGTCGGAAAAACACGAAAAAATCGGATTTGTGCTAGATTTACAGCTGAAATGGTCCTACAGATGTTGGATGATGATTTCTGATGATGAGGACCCAGACTATTGTCCAGGTGGCAGTGGCAGTTGTCCACCTGGAAATCGAACTGAACAGGATCAATCTGACTCATAAGATTCCAATTAATATGTGTCCTCTGAAGAAGAAAGTGTCAAAATCATGGCCAACAGAATGAGTTGGTAGGGCTCTTACTAGAGAGAATTACCTCCCACCAGAGCAGAACACAGAGCCACAATATCCTCAGAAATCGGTCAGTGCCTCCACAAGGGCTTAGCACCGTTGTCTCACCAAAAAGATGCATGGGAGCTCTTCATCATTGATGATAAAATACAAGGAAGGATGAAGTCTATTGCTGTTCTGTCCCCCCCCCCCCCCCCCCAAAAATGTTAATTGAATCATAAAGATATTTCAAGCATGAAATCATTCTTGTGTGGCCCCAAATATTATACTAATTAATATACAAGTGATTATTCTTCACCAAAATGGCATAAAAACACATTGGTTCTAATATGGGTCATTTTTGACCCACTTATGGAAGAGTGTAGGGTCCAGTAACTTGTGCATCTAAGGGTTAAAATGTGTGTCTTTTTGAACTTCAGTGTACATATGTGTGTCACAGCTTTAAAAACTGTAAAAAGTGAAGGAAGTAAAAAGCTCCAAAAAGCACAATTGCCTTGTTTGCTGTCTGTAAAGCTGAAACACTTCATGTTTAGTGAGGACAGAAGACATATTAATAAAGTAAAGTAAAAAAATAAGATACTGTGAGGTACAATAAGGTAGTGTTTATGAGATTAAAAAAAAAAAAAAAAAACGACTGGAGACTGTCATGCCTTGAGTTTTGTTAGGATTTTGCTCAAGTGTTTCTTGTCCATGTGATTACCAATTGATTTCACCTGTTGTGGCTTACTCCTTGTTTCTTGACCAATCCGATGCCTCTTGTATCAACCACCTTTGTCTCATTGTCTCGTTACCCAATGTCTATATTTAAGTTCCCCATGTGCTGTCTGTTCTTTTTCGGTCATTGTCTATCCCACTATTATTGATATCCTGTCAAAGCCCTTGTGTTGATATTCCCAAGTAAGATACAATTCCTGGTCTTCTGTTTGATCCCCACTGTTTTTTTTTGTTTGTACTTTGTTTTCTGTTTTACTAACAATAAATCGTTTTTTAGTTCTCCACTACCCTGTTTTGCCTCCTTTGGCGTTTTCCCTGCTTTTGGGACCACCACACTTCCCCATCGTGACAGGGACAAAATGGCGGACGGGACTACTGCGTCCTTAAGTCGAAGTCGCGTAAGTAGAGTACGTCGTAACCCCGGGACTAACTGGAGATTGAAAGGATTGTTTTATGCAATGCACTCGCTTCATTGGTATTTTGTTTTTAAGAAAAAAAATAGCATTATTATCTTTGTAAAGTCAGAATTTATATAACACAAACGTATCAAATGAGTTTTGTGCCTGAATGAATGAATGAAATATTTTCTAGAAAAAAAAGGCTATGTTGTCCTTGGGGGGCTTCTTCAGCTCTAGCAGTGATAAGCAAGCAGACCCCATTCTCCTCTCATTGCCATTCTCCACAAACACAAAGCTCACATGCGGCCTGCCTGACAGAGGCATTTACATAAGCTCGCGTACATGGCCATTGTGATGATAATAGGCGTATGATCTCCAATGTCAGCAAATGGAAAAATAAGTCCTCTCGTCCATACAAATAGATATGTCAGCCGGAGCATTAGCCTGCATTATAATTGGCCGCAGAGGTCAGCCTGGCGAAGCACACAGGCAACGTTTAATGTGGCACAAGAATTTGTTAGCTCGCTCACCCTGTCTAACCTCAACACGCACCCTGCAAAAAATAAATGATCCCAGCTGAAAAGTGACACCTAAATCTGCCCGTTCATGCTTGTGTTTAAATGTATAAAAGTTGTAATGGTTTGCATGAATACTCGCCGGAATATGACCTTGCGCCAGTGACACTGTGATAAATACTCTTTTTGCATGAAATGTAAGAAAGGCAAACATTTTAGTAAAATCTACAAACTGGTGAGTGCAAAGTAGGATTTGCCGATAGCATCACAATCTATGATTGCATGATAGTTGATTGAATGTGTGTTTGCCATCCAAATCCAAATATTCTTTATGAAATGCTTTAATGGTAGTTGGTACTTTGAAGCATGAGTGACCCAACTTGAATTTTTAGATGTATGAACTGTTTTTCGGTGGAGTTTTTCGTAGACTTGTGAGCAAAAATATACAGCAATTGGCTTGCAACCATTTCAGGGTGCATATTCAGTTGGGTAGGGCCGTGTAGAGACCGATGGAGGAGCAGGTACTCATAGATCAAAAGTGGCACATGAACAAAAAAATTAATACACCTTACAACAACATAACTTCTAGTTTAACCAGCTTTACAGTATAACTGGCTCTGACTGTGACAGACTTTAATTGGGAGGGGGAACAGTGAATAGAAATCAACACTGTCATCAACACTTTCTGGCTGTGACTCAGTCTTTGCCTCTTTTCTTCCTTCAACCTCTATATCAAAACTTCCTTACTCAACTTGTTGTTCATCTGAGAACAAACCAGATTAGATGTTGACTGAGACACCATAAGCACATTTTTTTTTCCAAAACTTATTTCACAATTAGAGAACTTAAAGGTGTGTACCTTTCTAGATAACGTGAAGAGAACGGACAAATATGGTTGCCTATAGACCAGGGGTGGGCAAACAGGTCCTCGAGGGCCGCAGACTGATCCAGCGCAGAGCTTTTAACCAATGAGGTTGAAATGGAAACAAGAAGCACCTGACTGCAATCAACTGATTGCACTTATAACACACCAGATTGGTGAAAAGGTGTCCTCTTGATGGGTTGCAGCAAAAACCCGCACCCACAGCGGCCCTTTGTGGAATAGTTTGCCCACCTTTGCTATAGACAGTAGAGACACACGGGTCGAAATAACCTTGGGGTCGGGGGTAATTTTTTCAAAAAATAGTAAACTATATGAGAGAAAATTACATATTTCTAAAAAATCCCCACAATAAACCTAGTGTAAGAATTTTCACTACAGCATTTGCTCGAACACTTTTTAATAGGGTAACACTGTTTTCAACCACCAGATGTCCTCAGACTCCTCACCACACACCCAGGTCACAGAGGAACAGCGTGCTGGGGGGGGGGCTTTATACGCCCGCTTAGCGGCACAAAGACGGCTTTTAAATTTTATTTTATTATTATTTTTTTTAAAGGTGTTCTCGGTGTTCAAGTAAAGTACTTGGTGTTTCGGTACTTGCAGTGAACTAAGCTCAATGGTAACACTTTGACAGTGGTGTCATAAGACTGTCATAAGGCCCTCATAATAATGAAATGAAACTATCATAATGAGCATTAATGAATTCTTATGATGGATGTGATTAGGTGTCATCTGGCAAATTTGATCACTAACTCCATTTATGTCCAGTCCGGGTCTTTTACATCCATTCAAAAATGATACAATTTGCGGATGACACGTAATGACAACTGTCATAAGCATTCATTAATGCTCATGACAGTGTCATGTCATATTTATGACTGTCTTATGACGGTCTTATGACGACACTGTTAAATAAAGTGTTACCAGCTCACTTGGTAACAATCAGCATTTTGAACATTGAACAAATCTTAAAAAGAAGGATTCAAGCTGTTTATTTCTTCTCCCAGTTGAAGTTTCTGTTTGGTTCCGATCTACTTTAAATGTGATGTGAAATATGCTATTACCCAAAATAATGATGTAAGAATGTAATAACATACGTAGAATATAATATTCTATATTCAGATATGCTACACAAATGCATGAGTCGAGTGGTGCCACTGGAAAAAAAGAAAATGAATGATGTCAGTTGTGTACATTGTGCGAGAGGTATACATTATACTTGTTAAAGGCACCTCTGGGCCCCCGTGTTTAGCTATTTTGCAGCCGCCCGAAGTGCGTTGTGCTGAAAATGGCCCCGCCGACGAGGTAATGCTACACCTCATCTGTGGGCATAGCCGCCGGCAAAAACATGTTGCGCACCCAACGCTCTGATTCTTATGCAGATGAGAGCCAGCTTGCATCAAGGGAACCTCGCCAAGCCGCCCTCTATCTCCGCTATCATATCAGGCCCAAGGCGCAACTTTACTTATTTATGTTTGATAGGCTATTACATCAATTTCTAAAACACCTTGCAGCCATTCCATACGTAACGCAACAGGGATATTGATAAATACTTGATGTGGGCCCTATTTTTCTTCATTTATGTATGCCCGAAAGTTCAGTAAACCATAGACTATAGTGAACCCTGAAAAAATGTTTACTTACATGCCTTAAATGTTGCGCAAAAAACACTGAATGACATAACAAAATGTAAGGATTCATATTTTTAAATTTGAGAGTGAGGAAGGTATGTCAAAAGACAATTTGAATAGTACAATGTGGTTTGATTCAATGCTAGAAGGTAAAAGTCAGAAGCAAAGAAACGAACATTCCTAAACAGGCGATTGCTTTAATTAGACTAAACAGAAATATCTGAAAAATGCTAAAAGGTGAAGTAGTGTACCTACACCAATTGCCATCAAAGGTTGAGCAATTTTTGGAATACAGTGGTACCTCTACATAGGAATTTCATTCGTTCCAGGATCTGGTTTGTGTGTCAAAGCGATCGTACGTCGTGCGGGAATTCCCATAAGAATACATTATAATTTGATTAATTCGTTCCACAGCCCAAAAACCTACGCCAAATCCTTTATAAATACTGTAGGTACAATTACAAAAAGCAATTACACATAGCAAAACAAATAAATTATAAATACAAATCATAATAATATGGTAACGAATTGGATTCTAATGTGGCTGTTGTGCTTTGCATGCTGCTCCTAAATGCAACGTGGACTGTTGAGAGAGAGCGAGAGACGTGCGGCAGATATTTTACTTTCTTTTTCCATTTTCTGTTGTTGTAGGCATTGGCTATGGCGAACAGTATCCGTGTTGTGTTGCACAAGTTTTGAAATAAATGATTAAAAACCTCACGAAGTTGGCGACTTCCTTGCCGATGTTACGCTAAGAGTCGTCCTCAAGATCGTAGACATATTCTGGCCGGATTGTCGAGCCAGTTCACTGACGTGCACACAACGCTCAAATTTTTTCGATCATTTTTCTTAATTTTAATGGTAAGCGTCACCTTTTTTCCTTTTTCACCACCTGCACTAACCTTCTTGAGACCCACGTTGATTTCGCTCACAGTCAAATCTGCCGTACGTCCGTCTAGCAGGAAAACAATGAAGTTGCGACGCCGTCATAAGTCGTCGTATTTCGAGCATGTCATCATATGTTGAGGCAAATGACGAGTCAGATTTTACGTTGGATGTCGAAAGGCTCGTATGTCGATGTGATTGTCTGTCGAGGTACCACTGTATTCATGTTTTAAGAATGGTGAAATGTGACCTTATTTCTTCAATTGACCATATTCTTACCCCACTTAGGGTACCTGGAGCCTATTCCAACCAATAATGAGCAAAAGACGGACTACATCCTGGACTAAAAGTCATACAAGTAAACCACTACGCTATCAGTGAGTGTCATTGGAACAACCATTTAATTTTTTATGCTTTGTAAGGTAAAAGTTTTGGGACCTTTTAATTTTCAACTCTTAAAGGGAACCTTGGACTTAAAGACTTGTAGGTTCTAATAAGCCACAATTGTTCTCTTTTACTAGAATATGTTTTTAGAAACACATAAAATATTGCCATTGATTTAAAATTTTCTAATATTTAGTACATTTTTTGACCTACGGAGGTTGCAATGTTTTATGGACGGAATGGAGGCTCGGGGTGATGACATAGATTGTCTCTGTCACTAGACGAAGCCTAGCGGGTTCTCCAATTCCTTCTAAGGATCGAGAAGTCCAACACAGGCTCACATCGGTTAAAAGCGGTGAGTACTTACAATTTCTGTTTTTATTAAGTCTTTATTACCTTTTCATTGCCTCAAAATACTTTTTGCATGTGTTTCCCTCTCATACTTGTGTTTTTTTGTGTTAGCTCTAAAGCAGATTGTTGATCTGTTGACCATATTAGTCACATAGCATATTTAAACCACCCTTATTTAATTTCTCTACATTTAAGTGTTTTGTTAAGACATCTTTAGTATGTTCTGTCTGTATGCATCTAAACAAAACAAGCTGAAAGCGCACGGTAGTACTTTGGGTGTCAAATTCGCCTCTTGTAGATGTTTTGCCGGTGTAGCACATTTTGGCAGAACAGTTTTTTTCCCCCTACTCTCATCTCATCCCGTCTTTCCTAATAATACATTTTAATTGTAGAGTACTTTTACCAATGCTCAAAGACGCTTTACAGTTGGAACAAAACAGCAAACAATGTGAACAGAACAAAACAAAGAAAATAATTTTGAGTTAAAAGCTAGTTTAAAAAGGTGAGTTTTTAACAGTTTTTTTTAATGTGGGAAGGTCTGAACAGGTACGGATGGGTTTAGGGAATTGAACTGAATTCTGTATGAAATAGGAAGCCAGTGCAGTTTGTGGAGGACGGGGGTAATGTGGTTCCTATCGGGGGTCCGGGTGAGAAGGCGTACAGCAGAGTTATGGCTATATTGTAGTTTATTGAGGAGTTTGGATAGAGAACCGAAGAGAATGCTGTTGCAGTAGTCAAGTCTGGAGGTTATGACGGCATGGATGAGGGTTTCAGCAGTACAGAAGGTGAGGGAGGGGCGAAGATGGGCTATGTTCTTGAGGTGGAGTAAGGCAGTTCTGGTGATATGGTTGACGTGGTGATCGAATCTTACTTTATTGTCAAAAATGATAACAAGGTTGCGGGAATGTGTTGAGAGAGGCAGGGTGCAGTTGTTGATGGTGAGGGAAAATTGACTGTCTATGATGTGGGCTGCAGGGTGGAAGATGGTCTGATATGTTACTGTTAAGTTGAAAATAGTTTCCTTGCATCCAGGAATTAATTTCACTGAGGCAGTTTTGAAGTGTGGATTGGGTGCTGTGCGAGATTTGTTGTGCGGTTATGTAAATTTGGATGTCGTCAGCGTAGCAGTGAAATTGGAGTCCATGTTTGCGGATGATCTGACCAAGGGGGAGGATGTAGAGAATGAAGAGGGGACCTAGAACTGAACCTTGTGGGACACCTTGTGGTAGGGGAACAGGAGGGGATGTGCAATGATTGATGGCGATGAATTGTTGTTGGTCAGTGAGGTAGGAGCGAAACCAGGAAAGTGCGGTACCAGTGATGTGTAAGGATTCTAATCGGGAGAGCAGGATGGTGTGGTTGATTGTATCGAAGGCAGCAGTACTCTCATCTCATCCCGTCTTTCCTGTTCATTTTGCTTTTGCTGCTCGTTTTGTGAAGTATCGACAGTGCTGTCATGCTCATTAGTTTTTCTCTTGAGTTCAAATTGAAAGGGTAAACAGATGACATGTTTATGTCGCATGTATATGTTTGGATGCCCTGCAGCGTAACCATGTCACGTCACCACTCTGCGACGTTAACAGTAATGACGACCTACTAGTTAAACTAATTTTACAAATTTTATTAGAACAAAAACTTCAAGAGGGGTTTTAATATCAAATTATTTTACCTCATAATAAGAACTACAAACCTTCCTATCCGTGGATCCCTTTAAGAATATGTAACAGAAGCAATTTTCACGTTTGCTGACAAACGTGCTACGTAAATGGAATAGTCAATAATGTATCACTCTTGCAAGATTTTCATTCTCTTAGGCTCCGGTTAGTTGCTAATTTTGCACAGATATGATGTAAGAATGATACATTTCTGGTGGTTTTTGTGTATTTCAGTGCATTTCTCATTAAGTTGCAAGCCCGACTTGTTTTATTTATTTATTTTTTTTAAATACACTAAGCACGTTATTCCATTTTAGATACATACATCTTATGTTTGCAATTTTTGTGACTTCACGCCATACTGTATACCAATTTGCAATGTGTCTTAAAAAGTGTTTTAATATGTTTAAAAGCAGTTTATACGGTCACCTGGTCTGTCTGGAACGTGTACCCAGGGATCAACAGAGATTTTTTTTTACCTTTTAATAGACACCAGAGCAGTTAAAAATAAGACAAAGCCAAAGAGTGGCAGATAAAAGGCACATATATGTGAATGTCACACCTGATATTAGATGAAGGTTATAGATGAAGGTTCGCAAAATTCACAGCGCTCAGAACGGCTTAGTCATTATCGCTCAATTAAACATTCTTTACCCCAGGAGACAATCTCCTGCCGTTGCCAGGGAAACCAGCGGGCCTACCCATGTGCCTGGCATTCACGTGCCGCTCTTATCTGGATGTTTGGATGGGATTTTTCTGGGTTACCCTTGGACCTGACATTCAAGTTTGACTGCAGTGTTCCGAGCAGCAAAAAGCAGATTGCAAATTTGTTTGTTTTTTTTCACCCCCTGCCAAATGCAAAATGTCTGCAGTGTGCTCGTAATCATGTCTTTCTAAATCGGATCCATGTTGTTACATGATGTTTATTTGAATTGATAAATTTGAATGAATTGAGGGATGTCCATTTTAAAGCGGGATAAGTTATCAACTCATTCATTATTATTGACAACGAGGGACATCAAATCCATTTTTACTGGGATGGCGCATTGACTGATCATGTTTCAATGCTATTACTAGACGTCCAATCCTATTTCGACTGGGAGGGGCGAATGAACATAAATACCCTATCAAAACTGATTGAACCTCTAACACCATCAATACCAGCCTGCAAATTAAATGAATGCCCTGTAAGTGTTAAGGATACACTTGACTTTATTATTATTATTTTTTAACATTATTTTTCAAAACATTGGATGCCTTTTCTTCCAGGCTTGCACGACAATTTGCATTACCTGAAAGTGCACAGAATGTCATTTTTAAAGCCAATTTAGTTGATCATCTTTGGACTCTTCTGCAATATTTTGAATCGTCATTACTAAGCAGCTGACTGGAGCTAATTTGCAAACTCTTTGCTCTGATTGTCCGTCAGTGGAGGGTGTGTGTTTTTTTGCGGAAGCTCGTGGCCAAATCATGTATGGTGATTTACACAACACACAGACACCACTATAGTGTGTGCAGAGGGATTTAACTTCCAAATGTGATCGCAATCAAATTAAAAAACAAACAAACACTGAGATAAAACACTTCAATCACTTCCATTTCTACCTGTTTTATGCATGAAACAGTTCATAATTCATGCATGAAAGGGTTCAGATTGTCTCTAAACCTCTTCGTCTTCAGACGTCAAAGTGTTTACATATCGGAGATTCTGCCCAATAACTGTTTCTTCACATCTTGACATGACGTTTGTGACTAACTGCCAGCAAACCCACTGCGAATGAACTGAAAAAATGTTAGATATTTACTAAACATTAACCAGGGCTGCATTGAGTCTTT
The DNA here is from genome assembly GCF_030265065.1 of Corythoichthys intestinalis. Classification (NCBI taxonomy): domain Eukaryota; kingdom Metazoa; phylum Chordata; class Actinopteri; order Syngnathiformes; family Syngnathidae; genus Corythoichthys; species Corythoichthys intestinalis. The sequence continues at coordinate 15,158,312 of NC_080399.1, read as the reverse complement.
TTGTGTGACTTACAACCAGTGTTGTTAATAACGGCGTTACAATATAACGGCGTTACTAACGGCGTTATTTTTTTCAGTAGTGGGTAATCTAATTAATTACTTTTCTCATCTTGGCAACGCCGTTACCGTTACTGAGGACGGAAAGGCATGCGTTACTATGCGTTACTATATTGGTCGAAAAGTCTGAGGGAGACGGACTCACCGAGACGAAAGAGCAGAGCAGGAGCGGGGAGGAGGCAAGAAAGTTGTGACGCCGAGCAAACGCGATGCTAGGTAGCTCCAATAATAGGGAATGGGACGTACTACGTCATTGTTTGGACGCGCCTCCATGCTGGCAATATGATTCACTTCCGGGTCGGCAGACTCAATGCGGATTGTAACGTGTGGTCGTGCTAAGCTAACTCTTTCGGTGTTTTAGAAAGAAATTATGGGTGTGTATTGTTGTGTTACCGGGTGCAACAGCTTCTCCTACGACTAAAAAAAGGGCGAGGAAAACTGGACTCACTTTTCACCGTTTTCCTGCATGGAGGACCAAATATCAGATCACGAAGGCACGACCGATGGCTGGGGCGCAGCGGTTCGTTGGAAAAGCATTTCTCTTGATCATATTTCTGCTGGAATGAGAGTGTATTCCCCTCATCTCTACTCTTGTAAGTTGAACGATTTATCCGTTTTGGTTTCAATACGTTTTTTTTTTTGTTTTTTTTACTGTTGTGTAAATCTGCCTCGGTAGCAATGCTAACCTTCTCCTCCTCACCTACCTGGTGTGTTACTAGGAAAACCTGCATATGAAATGCTGACAACACATCCCGATTGGTCACCATATCTCTTCTTGGATTATTCTGAGGTCAAGCGCACCACATCGGAGCGTTATGAGAGGTTGGAAAGGCGAAGAGTGCACGCTGAAACTTCAGTTTGCTCTGCTCTTACAAACACGATCCCAAGTGTTGTTGTGAAAAGTCAATAAAATATGAATACCAAAACATGACTTGAACAACTTCTTGACAAACTGTAACTGCTTGTTGTTTACTTCAGGTCTTCATAATAAACAGGTGTAATAATTACAAAGTCAGGTGACTTAATTTTGTTATTCTATTTGGAATATGCATTGACAATTTTTGGACAGTGTTGTAGACAAGAACTGGGACTGATAAGTTGCAATAGATTTATTTCAAGTAATGCAATTTCTCCAATACGATATTTGAATTGACAGTTTAAAATCTTTAAATTAGTGCAAACAAGGCCCACCCTCTGACGGTGGCAGCAAATATTATATAATTATAAGTAATACACAAATACAAGATCACAATAAACGTGTCTTTGTCAAAGCAGTTTAAAACACTATTTACTGGCCTTGGGTAAATTGCCAGACAGGATAAATATGTGCTTTAAAGTTCTTGCATTTCAATTTTAAGTATTGCAAGTACTAGTCTCCAACACAGTATTTGAACTGACAGTTTAAAATCCTTTTAGTACAAAATGGCCCACACTCTGGCAGGGGGCAGCAAATATTATAATACATAATACATTATAAAAAGCTATATACTATATAAATACAAGATCACAACAAAACCTGTATTTTTTCAAAGCAGTTAAAAAACATCCAGTGGCCTTAGGTAAATAAAGGTGTATAAATATGTACTTTACAGTTCTTGCATTTTTATTTTAGGTATTGCAACTTTTCCAACACTATTTGAATTGACAGTCTAAAGTCTCCATAAGTGCAAATAAGAATATTATAATTTAAAAATAATAATAGAATATATAAATTCAACATTACAATGAAACGTGTCTTTGTCAAAGTGGTTTTAAAAAAAAAAAAAAAATAATACGTCACTGGCCATAGTTAAATAGCAAGGCAGAATAAATATGTGCATTAAAGTTCTTGCATTTTCACAAGTTAAAAGCCCGCAGTTCATCGACGAGAAGGGCAGACCCAGATGGCGTCTGCTGCAGGGGCTTGTTTGAGTCCGACACAGGACAAATGGAACCACTCCATTGAACACATTTTCTTTGTCAAATGATCCAAGAAGAGAGATGGTGACCAATCGGGATGTGTTGTCAGCAGGTTTACCTAGGAACACAACAGGTAGGTGAGTCGTAGTAGGCGAGCATTGCTACCGAGGCAGATTTACACAACGGTGTAAAAAAACAAAAACGTATTGAAACCAAAAGTGGATAAAGCGTTCAACTTACAAGAGTAGAGATGAGGGGAATACACTCTCATTCCAGCAGAAATATGATCATAAATGCTTTTCCGACGAACCGCTGCAATCCAGCCATCCGTCGTACCTTCGTGATCTGATATTTGGTCCTCCATGCAGGAAAACGGTGAAAAGTGAGTCCATTTTTCCTAACCCCTTTTTTTGTCGTAGGAGACGCTGTTGCACCCGGTAACGCAACAATAAGCACCCATATTTTCTTTCTAAAACACCGAAAGAGTTAGCTTAGCACTACCACATGTTACAATCCGCATTGACTCTGCCGGCCCGGAAGTGAATCATATTGCCAGCATGGAGGCGCGTCCAAACAATGACGTAGTACGTCCCATTCCCTATTCATGTGGTAGCCGATAGCCGACAAACTACGCCCGCATGTTATGGTAGATATGGTAGACATGGTAGATATCACATGTACTGTATATAGATATAACTAGATGCAAAATGACAGCCGCCATCTTAAAGCAGTAGGCTTTTTAGGACGGCTCTGTTGTAGAGAACCTTCCTCGTGAACCTAAGTAACTTTTTATCTAAAAGACTTCTAAATCGGCAAAATCTTGATTTGAATCTATCTTTAAATGATGAAACAGTTTTAAAACTTTCATATGTCGAAAGTAGAGAGAAGGGAACTAATGCAATAATGGGAGCAATTTTAACAACTTTTAACAGTTGATTCAGGGTAAAGGGTAAATTAGGGTAAAGAATTGGGCTCGGGCCAATTGTACCAAAAACCTCCACAAAAAACCACATAGTATGGCCAATGTTTTTTTTTTTTTTTTTTGAGGAAAAAAAAAAAAAAAGTAATTATCACCAATTACTTTGCCAAGTAACTAATTACTCTTACATTCAGGTAATTGAGTTAGTAACGCAATTACTTTTTGGGAGAAGTAATTTGTAACTATAATTAATTACTTTTTTTCAGTAAGATTAACAACACTGCTTACAACTAGGGATATCCAGGGCCGATCGATTGAATTGGGTGAAAAGGATTAAAAAAAAAAAAAAGATACATTTCATACTCCGCAACACTCCCGGAAAAGAGGAAATCCTGTAAACAGTACAGTAGGGCTGCAGCTATCGAATATTTTAGTAATCGAGTATTCCAATGAAAATTCCATCGATTAATCGGATAAAACATATTTTTATTGGGTAAAGAGCATTTTTATTGGGTAAAGAGCAATTATAAATATACACGGAAAACAAGACATTTGACCTAATATTGAACCATTTTTAGACAATTAATGTCTTTTAGATGTGCATTGCTGAAAATATCAAACAATTGAATCTCAGATGTGACCAAAAAAAACCCCTAACAAATTCACTGCTTTGAAAACTTAAAATCTTATGAATTTTTTTTTTGTTTCTTACCTAAAAATGTCATTATGCTTGATAACACACATCACTTAAAAGTTAGGTGTTTTTCCAATGTGTTTCAATTTAATTTTCATTTGTGTCAAGCTATTTTTAAGTTTTAGTTAAGTTTTAAGTTAGTCTAAATTGTAAGTCCTATTAGGATTTTGAATTTCGCATTGTTCAAAATAAATGTGTGATACATGCTGTATTGGAGCACATTAGGCACCGGTGCTACTTGGTGTTTTATCCATCAATGACTACCGAGCTAAAATTTAGTTAGCTTTATCACGTTTTTATTTTACACCCTCATCACTTTGCAGTGCTGTGTAATTACAGAAAGACATGTTAGCCACGCATCAACAGTAGTCATAATTAATAGAAACCTAGCTCTCTGCAGGGCTAACGTTACGTTAGCAAGGTACAGTAATGTTAATCTTATTTATTAGCGCTACATGAACTTAATTTCACCTTGTCCCAAGTATTGCTCCTCCGCTCTCGCTCTCGGAGTAAACGGGGTGCCTTCAGTGGAGCTGCAGCATTGAAGACATGCTGTTTTGTTATGCACGCGCTGTCTTGAGTAATTACATGAAAGTGTTCGTCTTGGTGTCTAGCTTGAAATGCTCCTACACTTTTGACATTTTCTACTTTTCCTTGGTTCCTTTCTCTTTGCTTTCTATTAGAGATGTCCGATCACGTCATTTTCAAAGTATCGGAATCGGCAAAAAAATATCGGACATGCCTTTTTTAAATTTATTTAGATTTTTTAAATAAATCGTTTTCTTTTTTTTTTTTTTTTTTAAAACCTGTCCTGTTCAGCTGTTTGACACAGAGAATGGAAGTCTAAGTGCCCGGATTCTGAACAGTTTTAATGTTCCACATAGAGAGTCTGACATACTCCCATTGTGATCATTCAAAATACCTTTTTATTATGACAAAGCAGCGAACAGGAAGGGATTATGGGGGGACAGAAGAAAAGAAATACAAGAGAAGAAAGAAAAGAAACACATACACAAACAACAACAAGAAATACATTGAACATCTAAACTAGTTACTAATATGCTGGTGCTATCGTCAGCGAGATGTATTTCCGGTTTACACCATGTGGGGGCCAATTGGCCAGTGAAAGAGGAGAATGGGGGTGGGGGTGTCTATAAGACTATAAGCTAAGTGATTGAAAGGGGTAAAGTGTACACAAATCAGTTCTGTGATCTAGAACCCAGTAATCGTGTGAATCTCTTATGAGTATAAGCCCGTTGGCGACCAGCCCTATGCCGCCGCATCGCCAATCCCGGCACCGGAACCCCCAACCCGAGCATGCTCTACCACATCCAGCAGCACGCAAGCCCCACCGGGCGCGCGACAGCCACGCAGACGGGCGGAGAGACCGCGCGGGCGCCAACCCAGGGCCACGGCCCCCACCCAGCCAGCCCGGGGAGGGAGGGAGGGCGGGCGGGGGGGTGGCGGGGCCATGCGCAGCCCATCCCTCCTCCCGCCGCCCAGCAATGGAGCCACCGTCCCCCCCCCCGGGACCCAGGGTGGTCCCCTGGGCCACCCGCGCGCCCATCAACCGGCCTTCAGGGATGGCAGGAGGGGACGCATCACCAACCCCACGCCTACACCCACCCCCGCCAGCCCACCCGGGCCACGAGCCACAGCCACAGCCCCCCAACCGGCACGGCACGCCACGGGACCCCCAGCGGCCCACCAAGCCCCAGGCAAGGCAGGGTCCCCCGCCGGTGCAGGCGACACCCCGCTGATACACCGGCGCCCAGCCAGCGACCCGCGACGGAGCGCAGGGCGGATGCCCAGCCAGAGAAGAGAGGGGAAGGCGGAGGCAGGGGAACGCCCAGGAACTGCCACGGGGCGATGCAATATCAGAGACCCGACCCCCCAACCCACTCCCGCGGCCGGCAGCCGAGGCAGAGGGGAGGCCACACCCCGGGAGCCACGGCATATAGAAAAAGTGTGGGACCCACCTACCACCCTATTACTGTGGCTGCCAGGTTCCCGACTGGCAGCCATCACCCAGCACCGTGATGGGGGTGTGAGGGGAGGGTAGTGCAATGTATGCATTAAAATAGGAGAGCTTGGCTTGGGGCAGTGGGACCGCAGCATGGAGTTTCTGTCCAGCCGCCCGTCCCACCGCCCTTTGCCGGAGCTCTCCTGTGGAGTATGATGTGTGTGGTGCATTTAAAAAAGGTGCAGGGATGGCGGGGCCTGTGGTGAGGAGGCAGCCGTGAGGCCCCCCCCCCCAACAGGTCCCAACCATCCCACAGCCTAGGTGTGTGGTGCATTAAAAACAGGGGGGAGTCGGGCTGGGACTGTAAAGCCCCGTCCCAACTCTCCCCGGAGAAATGTATGAGCATGTAAGTGCCAGGGTGAAAAATATTTACAGTGCCGAAGTGAGAAGTGCGTGAGTTAAGAGGCAGGCTCCCGCGGGCGTGGCCCCGTCCACCAGAACCACCGGCCCCAGGGCGGAAGAAGCGTCAGGGCCCCGATCAATCCCCGCCCCAGACCACCCACGGCGCCTCCGCGACCGCCCACCCCCCTCCCACCCACCGAGCACCCACCCCGCACCCCGAGCAGGCGCCACACCAAGCGCTGGCGACCAGGGGGCGTTCACCCCACCGGCAAGGGACAGCGAGCCTCACCCTAGGCCCCGCGGGCCCCAAGAGGCCCCGCCAACGACCCCACCAGCCGGGGGGCAGCCGCGGCCACCGCGGCCTAGGGAGGCGGACAGGGCCGGAAACAGACCAAGGGGAGGGAAGCGCACCCCCCACAACCCACCCCCGGGCCAAGAGGGGCGCGCGGTATGGCACCAGAGGGCACCTCCCCGGCACCCGGTACAGGGAGACGCGGCTCCGGCCGGGCGGACCTGGGAGGGAACCATGGCTGCCGCATAATAAATCGTTTTCTAATTGTATTTAATGTTACAGACATAATATGTTACTCATTCAGAGTCTTTAGTTTAGGCTTAAGGTAGGGTTATCAAATTTATCCCGTTAACGGCGGTAATATATATATATTTTTTAATTCATCACGTTAAAATATTTAACTCAATTAATGCTTGCGCTGCACGGCCCACTCATGTATTTTCGCGTTCAATCTGTAATGGCGCCGTTTTACCTATATATAGAGCTAAAAGGCAGCGTAAAATTAGTAGAGTGAATTTTGGCAGCCTTTGAAGCCTTTTTTTAATTGGCTAAAGCCTTACAATCCCTCTCCCTACGATTAGAAACATCGTGGGAAGCAATGTGGGGAAGAAAGATAGTAACTGATCTTTTTCTTAACACCCTATGTTACTTCACAACGCAGAGAAGATATATCAGTTGGTACCACTACGCACAGTCATGGGTCCACTTCCCATCATGCATTTGGGCAGAACAGATGGCTACAGTATCATTTACTGAAAGCTCAACAAATACACTAGATGGCAATATTTAGTCACAATATACAAAGTCACATGTATCCTTTAAGAATTACAAGTCTTTCTACCCGTGGATCCCTCTCACAGAAAGAATGTTAATAATGTAAATGCCATCTTGAGGATTTATTGTCATAATAAACAAATACAGTATTTATGTACTGTATGTTGGATGTATATATTCGTCCGAGTTTTATTCCTTTTTTTCTTAACGCATTGCCAAAATGTATGTGATCGGGAAAAATTATCAGGAATGATTGGAATTGAATCGGGAGCAAAAAAAAAAAAGCAATCGGATCGGGAAATATCGGGATCGGCAGATACTCAAACTAAAACGATCGGGAGAGCAAAAAAACATGATCGGAACAACCCTACTTTCTATATTCATGCATGGTTAAAATCAAATATATCCACCACCTCTGTCTTCTTTCTGTACACACGTGACATCAGCGCATTGTGCCACATTAAAAGTAATCCGGGCAAAGCGTCATGCTTAGAGCTGGCAAAATTAAATGATTCCTCGAGGCGGAGAAATTTCCTTGGTCAATTTTTAAATTCGAGATACTCAAATTATTCGAGTAATCATTTCAGCTCACTGTACAGTACTGTAACATGTTTGGAACTTTTGTTAAATAAATAATAGTATTTTTTTTTCGGAATCAGATCAGGACTCTGCATCGGCAGATTCTCAAAATCAGTTGACTCGGACTCGGGTGCAAAAATGTGCAATCAGGACATCCCTACTTAGAACTCAGAAACAACTTTTGGTTGAACTAAAAAATTTTCCATCTTTTTTGTTTTTGGAAAGGACTGATCTTCATAAAGCTCTTAGACTAAATAGTGCATGCGTACCTAATGAAGTGTCTAACTGAGTGTGTACTTTGTCCATTTAAACGGCATCATTAAATCGGCATTAATCCTCCCTTTGACGAAAATATTTTTCTCCGGCACGCAACACACGCACGTGAGCGACCAACAAACACAAATGCAGTCTGATCATCTCATTAGAAATTCTTTCAGTTGAGTCACTCCATAAGACGAGAGCACGGGGGACGCAATGATATATGGAGCTTCACAAAGGAGGTTAATGACTGAAGTAGAGTTAATTAATCTCGCTAAAGACGCAGCGCACACACACACGATGTTGATGTTCATGTTTATTAGTTCTCATCAGCGTATGGTGCCATCATAAGTCCTCTAGAGCGGCATCAGAATTCCATGCCCCAATATAAAGACACGGAATATGCAAGTGACAACTGTGGATGTCACAAGACCTCATTTATGTAGATTGTTTTTTGTTATATAATTACAATTTATACCTGGCATCCAATATGTTGACATCACATTTTGGGTCATGTAGGCGACAATATTAACATTTGGTAAGTGAGGCCTACATTTTGTGGATGTTAGGCCTAAATTATATTGATATATGTACAGTGGGGCAAATAAGACTTTAGTCAACCACTATTTGTGCAGGTTCTCCCACATGAAAATATCAGAGAGGCCTGTAATTGTCAACATGGGTAAACCTCAACCATTAGAGACAGAATGTGGGGAAAAAATCCAGAAAATCACATTGTTTGATTTTTAAAGAATTTATTTGCAAATCATGGTGGAAAATAAGTATTTGGTCAATACAAAAAGTTCATCTCAATACTTTGTTATCTACCTTTTTTTTGGGAATAGCGGAGGCCAAATGTTTTCTGTAACTTTTCGCAAGCTTTTCACACACTTTTGCTGGTATTTTGGCCCATTCCTCCATGCAGATCTCCTCTAGAGCAGTGATTTTTTTGGGGCAACAGACTTTCAACTGCCTCCACAGATTTTCTATGGGGTTGAGATCTGGAGACTGACTCGGCCACTCCAGGACCTTGAAATGCTTCTTACGAAGCCACTCCTTTGTTGCCCTGGCTGTGTGTTTGGGATAATTGTCATGCTGAAAGACCCAGCCACGTCTCATCTTCAATGCCCTTGCTGATGTAGGTGATTTTCACTCAAAATCTCTCGATACATGGCCCCATTCATTCTTTCCTTTATACAGATCAGTCATCCTGGTCCCTTTGCAGAAAACCAGCCCCAAAGCATGATGTTCCCACCCCCATGCTTCACAGGTGGGTATGGTGTTCTTCGTATGCCATTCAGTATTTTCTCCTCCAAACATGAGAACCTGTGTTTCTACCAAAAAGTTCCATTTTGGTTTCATCTGACCCAGAGGTTGCGCTAGACTTTTTCGTTGTCTGTCATTTTGACTGACAGTGTCATAAAAATCCGGTCATAATCTATTTTTACCCGTCACTTACATTTTTAAAATGATAATAATGACATATTCAATAGTATTTAGTTTTCATTCATTTTTAATTAATATTCTGTCCGAACAAGCTTAACAAGAGGCAAACAGACAGCGGAGTGCACCAATCAGCGACGGGCAGACGTGCCGTTAGCAAAGCGACGAGGGCAGGACGAGGGACTTGCGCGCGGAAGTAAACATACGAGGAGAACGGAGTTTATTCAACATGGCTAGCGCGAGACAGACTGTTGTCAATGACTCGTGTCGATGTGTTTTAGCTCATTTAAAACGGAATTTACCGCGGATTGGAACATATTCTCGGCTCTCCCGTTCGCCATCCGTGTTATAGTAGAGACGACTTTCGGCGCGCAAGAGTGACGTTGCTCGTGAAGAACACGTCACGCAAATAAACAAATCTGATTTGTCGATTGATTTTGTACCTACTCGAGAGGCTGTGTCCCAGACTTTTCTCTCAGTGTTTGAAAAATACAGGCAGAACAGTCTGGCCGTGCCAGGCAAACACTCAGTTGCCTTGACATTTTTTCCGAGTAAGGCCAACGACGTCATGCATCAAGAGAGACAATAGCTAATTTATATGCTCACTCGCCACCCTGTGGTCTGGGGTGTGAATTGCAACCTGTCAAAATGACGGACGGACTTCAGTTTTTTCCGTCACCGTTTTAAAAAACCGGTCAACGACGGAAAATATTCGGTTAACCCGACCCCTGATCTGACCATAACCCATTCTCCCAGTCCTCTTCTGGATCATCCAAATGCTCTCTAGCGAACCGCTGACGGGCCTGGACGTGTACTTTCTTCAGCAGGGGGACACGTCTGGCAGTGCAGGATTTGAGTCCCTGGCGGCGCATTGTGTTGTTGATAGTAGCCTTTGTTACTGTGGTCCCAGCTTTCTGTAGGTCATTCACTAGGTCCCCCCGTGCGGTCCTGGGATTTTTGCTCACCGTTCATATCATTTTGACGCCATGGGGTGAGATCTTGCATGGAGCCGCAGATCGACGGAGATTATTAGTGGTTTTGTATGTCTTCCATTTTCTAATAATTGCTCCCATAGTTGATTTCTTTACACCAAGCATTTTACCTATTGCAGATTCAGTCTTCCCAGCCTGGTGCAGGTCTACAATTTTGTCTCTGGTGTCCTTCCACAGCTCTTTGGTCTTGGCCATAGTGGGGTTTGTAGTGTGACTGACTGAGTTTGTGGACAGGTGTCTTTTATACCGGTAATGAGTTAAAACAGGTGCCATTAATACAGATAATGAGTGGAGCCTCGTTAGACCTTGTTAGACCTCGTTAGAAGTTAGACCTCTTTGACAGCCAGAAATCTTGCTTGTTTGTAAGTGACCAAATACTTATTTTCCACTCTAATTTGGAAATAAATTCTTTAAAAATCAAACAATGTGATTTTCTGTTTTTTTTCATTCTGTCTCTCATGGTTGAGGTTTACCCACGTTGACAATTAGAGGCCTCTGTAATCTTTTCAAGTAGGAGAACTTGCACAATTGGTGGTTGACTAAATACTTATTTGCCCCCACTGTATTTTTTATTATTAATATATGACTAATACATATTAAAGCAACACTATGTAACTTTTCAGTTTTAGTCTATTTTAGCGACGCCGGTGCACAAAAGTGGTAGTGTTTTGCCTTAAAGACTGAGTTTCCCATGAGGACAAGCGCTGAGTTTCCCATGAGGACCAGCGCACACCGCAGTGTCGTAAAATCATCAATCAATCAAAAATCAATCTCCCGGTTGCCTGCAGATGGATTTCTATTTCCAGCGGCTGTGTGAAGGATGAATAGTAGTTAGGTAATAAATCCAGCTGTGGCTGAACAACAGCATATGACATTTAGCAATGTGTGGCTTAGGGGCTACAGCTTCCTCAGGCTTTTAATAATTTATTTCAGAAGTTGTGCAACACATCACGGCTACTGTCCGCCGTAGCCGACGTCAATAACAACATGAAAAGAGAAAGTAAAACCTCTCACTCTTCTGTACTTCTCTCACTCTCGCGTCAGTCACACGGTGCGTTCAGCAACAGCATGCAAAATACAACTGCCTCGTTAGGACCCGGGGGGTGGGGGTTTCACGCCAGTGAGAGAAAGCCGGGCCAATGTTGATTCTGTATATCCTGTTTTTTTTCTCCCCAAACAAAACTTTTTTTTCTCTTGTTCCTCTGCCATCTTTGCAGAATTTGCGCGAAAGCGTACACATCGACTTCCATCTTTATAATGAATGGGGAAAGGGGGAAGTGATGTATGCCATAAGGCAGTCAGCACATTTGTATTTTTTTTGTTGTGTGGCAGGGTTCCTCCCACCCTCCTTAAAGTTAATTAGTGCTAGTAAAGCAATACAGAACCCCTCAAGATATAAAAGAAGTGTCATTCAACTAGTTGCCAGTCGACATATCATCACAAATGTTATGAATTTTTTTTTTTCCCTATTTGTCTCGACATGTAACGATATGCTCGAAATACGAAGATTTATGACGGCGTCACAATTTGTTTTCCCGCAAGACGGACGCATGGCAGATTTTCTTGTGGGAGAAATCAACATGGGTCCCATGAAGGTTAGTGCAGGTGATGAAAAAAGGAAAAAGGTGATTCTTATCATTGAAATTAAGGAGGAAATTATAGAAAAATAGAAGCGTGGTGTGGGCGTCAGTGAACTGACTCGACAATACGGCCGGAATATGTCTGCTACAATCTCGAGGACGACTTTCATTAATACTATTATTATTGTAACATCGGCAATGTAGTCGACAGCTTCCTCAGGTTTTTAATAATTTATTTCAGAACTTGTGAAACACAACACGGCAACTGTCCGCCGTAGACGACACCAACAACAACAACACAACATGAAAAGAAAAGGTAAAGCCTTTCTCTCTTCCGTACCTCTCCCACTCTCGTGCCAGTCACACGATGCGTTCAGCAACAGCATGCAAAACACAACCTCCTCGTTTGAACCTGATTTGTTACATTATTATATTATAATTATTCCGATTTTTATTTATAATTTATTTGTTTTGCTATGTGTAATGGCTATTTTTAATTGGAGCTACAGTATTTATTAAGGATTTAGCAAAGGTTTTTGGGCTGTGGAACGAATTAATCGAATTATAACATATTCTTATGGGAAAATTCTGCTTGACATATCCCCATTTCGACTTACAAACCAGGTCCTGAAATGAATTAAATTCGTATGTAGATGTACCATTTTATTTTTTAAAACAATGTTCATGTGTAGTTTGCAGCTGATCAGAAATAGAAAACCTGCCTTGGACGTGTTGATTAACGTGATGATAACATGCTGCGTCAGAGATCTGCCTGGGTGCAGCCCCACCGCTAGCACCTCCCAAGCTCCGCCCCTGGCCAAGCATCAAAGGCAGCTAATGAGTCAATGACTGCCGTGTAATGGGTTAACTTGTGAGATGTTTTTCAACACACAGCAGGCAAACAAAAAAGGCAACACCAACTAATGTCCCCCCCAAATGTTGTCAACTTGTCAGAGACTCAGGAAGACCACCTGATGTTTTTCCATCAGCGATGCATTATTGTTGCCGTCAAACACTGACTAGAACCCTGCAGCCAAGGTCAAAGGGTCACTACCTCTGTGATAGCCTGCATTTTTCCCCCCATAAACATTTCATCCAGAAATCCATTAGGGCCAACGCACCTACTGTGGCTGCAGAGAGGCAAAACGTCATGCTTGCTCATTTTTCACTTCCCAGGTAAAATTGACTGCTTCGTTGACACACACTGCCTTTTAGGAAGACGCTTTGCTATTCAACGAGATGTCGTCAAAACATTTTTTCCATTTCAGTCACCACTGTGCAATGTTGTTAAGGTAACGATTATCTGTGCTACTGGCCAGCAACATCCTGCTGTTGTTGCTGTCATGATATACGTAAAACATTAAGTTAACTACATTGCGTAATAATTTGGAGAAACAATATAGAAGTCGCTCCGATAAGTGGGAGTAGTCTGAATATTTTATTATTATGACCGCCTAACTCGCTCCCTAAAAGTGTCACCACCCCAGAGATGCAATGGGAAAAATAAGGATTTGAATACCCTGCGATTTTGTTCTCCCACTTAGAAATGATGGACGGGTTTGGAATTTTCATGGTAGGTGATTTCCTACTGTGAGAGAAAATCTAAAAAAAACAAAAACAAAAAAACCTCATAAATCACAATATATGATTTTTTAAAAACAATTTATTTGTGTTGTACTGCTGGAAATGAACACATGACAAAAGCAATGTCAATATATGGTCCAGTAGTCTTTGTAGTCAAACGTTTCCTGTAACTTTTCACAAGGTTTGCACAGACTGCAGCAGGGATTTTGCACCACTGCGCCACACAATCTTCTCTAGATCAATCAGGTTTCTGGGCTGTCACTGAGAAACGCAGAGTTTGATCTTCCTCCAAAGATTTTTGATTGGGTTTAGGTCTGGAGACTGGCTAGGCCCCTCTAAAACCTTGATATGCTTTTTACGAAGCCACTCCTTGGTTATTCTGGCTTACTGCTTCAAGCCATTGTCATGTTGGAAGACCCAGTCACGACCCATTTTCAATGCTCGAACTGAGGTAAGGAGGTTATTCCCCAAAATCTCGCAATACATGGCCCTGGTCATTCTCCCCTCATACAGTACAGTTGTCTAGTCCCATATGTGCAGAAAAACACCCCTAAAGCATGATGCTATCACCCCCTTGCTTCACAGTGGGGATGGTGTTCTTTGGATGGTACTCATCATTCTTCTTCCTCCAAACACTGAGTGGAAAGAGTGGACCAAAAAGTTCCCTTTTTATCTCATATGACCACATGACTTTCTCCCACGACTCATCTGGATCATCCAAATGGACAGTGGCAAACTTAAAACAGGCCTGGACATGTGCTTGTTTCAGCAGGGGAACCTTCAGGGCCATGCAGGATTTTAACCCATGGCATTTTAGTGGATTACCAACAATAACCTTGGAAATAGTGGTCCCAGCTCCTTTCAGGTCATTGACCGGCTCCTCCTGTTGACAAGGATGCACCAAGGACCCAAATGCTTAACAGTTGTGCTCAAACAAAAGTTTTTATTCTCTGGTTCAAAAAAGGAAGATAACAAAAAAAAAAAAAAAAATCATTGCAACAAAAGGCATTAGTTCAAAAACATCAATCGTGGTCAAAAAGGGCTTACACAAGGATGTGGCATAGGACATGGCAGGATAGCAGACAAACCCACACTAGACAAGGTTAGAAGCAAGCTATTTATACAGAGGGTCACAGGTGGACACGATCATCCTGATTGGCAAGAGCAGGAAGTAAAGTTAACTCAAGGAGGCGCGCTACTACCAAAATAAAAGAATGACATGAACCAATGCAAAACATTAACAAGACTTCTGAGACATGGCACCTGTGTATTTCTTGGCTGATCCATCACAATTTTTAGGATCATTGAGACCCTACGAGATCTTGCATGGAGCCCCAGTCCGAGGGAGATTGACGGTCATGTTTAGCTTCTTCCATTTTCTAATAATTGCTCCAACAGTGGATCTTATACCACTAAGCTGCTTGGCAATTGCCCCGTAACCCTGTCTAGCCTTGTAGTGGTTTACAATTGTCTCTGGTTTCTTTGGACAGCTCTTTGGTCTTGACCGTGTTAGGAATTCGAGTCTTCCTGATTTGTATGGGGTGGACAGGTGTTTATATGCAACTAACCTCCTTAATTCTTAAGAGTCCACCTCCACTCCACATATTCGTTGGACTTTTAAAAGCAGGTCTTTGAGGCTCACAATTCTAGCTAACATACAATTGTTCATGTACTTATTTGCAGCATTAAAATACAAATACATTGTTAAAATGTCAGGCACTGTGATTTTTTTTTCTTTCGGTTGTCTCTCACAGTGGACAGGCACCTACCATAAAAATTTCAAACCCGCCTATCATTTCAAAGTGGGAGAACTTGCAAGATCGCAGGGTGTTCAAATACTTATTTTCCTCGCTGTATGATAAGCACACCCAAAGATCGCGCATGCCCTCTACTGGGTCCTGCAACCAATTCCGGGTGTACCCCGCCAACTGCCCATAATTAGCTGGGATAGGCTCCAACGTCCCAGTGTCCCTCGTGAGGATAAGTGGCATGGAAAATGAAAGAATGAATGAACTGTTGTAAGTGTAACATTTAACTTTATAAATTACCTCATTGGCTTACATTTAAAGCAATAGATGTCCAATCCATTTAAAGTAGGTCATTCGATGACACCCTTCCAATTCAAATGGCTTGGACATCTACTAGTGATAAACTCTTTCACAGCAGAAAGATGAAAAGAACCAAATGATTAAATGTCGGTCATCATCGATAGCAGTGAAAGAGTTAAACATATTTAGGATTTGAAGGAATCTGACCTTATAGCCAGATTGCCAGAATCACGCCAGCTAAACCGCCGAACCCGTGCTGGCGCAGCCCCAACGTTCCTGGCCAGCGAAACACTGACAACCCAGCCAAAAGGCCACTCTGTGCGTTCACCTTAGTCTTAACCCCTTGTACTGACTCCATTTTGAAAGCTGGAAAAATGCCTCGAAGCACAAGTTCACAGTTTATTCAGGTCGACAGCGATCAAATGGCAAGGCGAAACAGAAACTGACTCAGGTGAGGAGGCAGACTCGTTCCAAGGTCACCATATCACAGGTCAGCAAAAGGTTCCCGAGAAAAATGACAATGATTAGTTAAACATTCAGTCTTTTTGAAGGCTCTCGCGGGGCGGGCTGTGAGCAGAAGAAGGGTATAGTTGGGCGTTGTTTAGGATTATTGTCTGTTTTTCGATTGGACAGGAGGATTCGGGAGTTATTGTTGTCAGGGCAACGTGGGTTGTGGATTTTGGCAACTCAGCGTCAAAGGGGCTCTTGGAGTCTTATCAGTCGTGTTATCAGTTGGATATCGGGCGTTCTCCGGTGTTCGTTGCGTTTGTTCTGGAGTGTCCGGGAGAACTGATTGCGAGAGTTGGTGGTGCAGCCGTGGGCTTGTAGATGTCTTGCCTTGCTTGCAACCTTGCTTTGTCAGTTGCATGACACACACGTTGGGCTTATGTGATAAGAAGGTGTCATGTATCTCTTATGCCCTGTAATCTGTTTGTATTCCTTAAACGATGGTATAAGTGCTATTTATTTTTAATAGCTTTGTTAGAGTAATACAAACAGTCAAACAGTAAATACGTGAGAAGCCAAATTCCCTTCAGATTGTAGTAGACTTTTAAATGGTTGTGTCACACCATTTTTTTGCATTAACAATGTCCTAACAGTTACCTGTAATCAGTTCATCCCCATCATTTTTTGTCTTCATCCCACGAGGACTGATGTTTGCTTGCAACATATTCAAAATATGAGCACCTTTTGTGTGTGTGAGTGTTCGTGTGCATTATTTATCACGTGCGGCATGTTGAGGTTATTGTGGTTTTCCGCTAGACAGCTTCCAGATGAAATCTGCATCACAAATACGCATGACTCACTCCTGTGTTTACCGTAGTATAAAAATGGGCAAACCTTGCTTTGAGAGTACATTTTCAAATCCCAGGAACCTGTGACTGCATTCTAGTGCCAATTTTCCAGATGCATTCCCGGTTCTGACCTGACATGTCGTGTCTCCTGGGTATCTTTACGCAGGTTAATGTCATTCAAACGTGTCAAAAGGGATCCCTTGTCAGCTCAAGGGGACAAGATACAAAGAATAGAGGATGACATGGCTTTATTTTTTTTTCTTTGAATGAAACTTTAACGGCTAAATGAAAACTAAATGCAGACATCGGATTATTGAACTACGTTTGCTTGTCTCTGTTAATTAACTTAATGTTAATTAATTTGCCTTTGGGCCTTCCTAAATCCATATTGATTAATGTCTGTATTAACTAAACCTCGCGGAACGTAGAAGTGAATTGCTAAAGCACTTCTTTCGTCTCTTTTTACTATTTCAGCGCCAATGACAAGAAAATCCAAATGCTGAGTTCCAACGAAATTCTCAACTACCTTAACTCATTCACTTACTGTTTCGAAAATTGGAGTGGGCTGGCAGGCAACAATTAAAAATTAATAATAGTATTATTCACTTACTGTTATTCATTTGTTCATCTAACCTTTTAACATGAACTGTCTGTCTGTATGGCCTTTTACGAGCTTTTGGTGAATTAGGACTATGTTAGACCTGGGCGATAAAAGTTTTTGAAAGCTAAAAATCAAAATAGCTGTTTGAGTTTGTTTTTTTTCTGCCAAAAAGATAAGCTAAGAATAATTTTTCATATGATTATTCCATTAGAAAGAGTTTGTTTCTTTGTTTAGATTATACTTTGTATTTGGATGCTGACCGCAGAAATAGGGGAGATTGAAAAAAAATATATTTAAGGCAGTTTTGCACTTTATTTATTTTTTATTTAGGTTACAGGTAGTCTCCAGTTCCAGGTAGTTAGAACGGACCCGATTTATGCAAATCGACATTACGACGCCTGTCTCGTCTTTTATTTTATTTATTTTTTGTTAAATGTTGACTTTTGTTTTGTGATGCATGCTCTTATTTTGGCACAGCAAGTGTAGAACAGGAACCGACCGCATGTACAGATGCACCCACCCCACACATGCACATACAGTGGGACAAATAAGTATTTAATCAACCACCAATTGTGCAAGTTCTCCTACTTGAAAAGATTAGAGAGGCCTGTAATTGTCAACATGTGTAAACCTCAACCATGAGAGACAGAATGTGGGAAAAAAAAATACAGAAAATCACATTGTTTGATTTTTAAAGAATTCATTTCCAAATTAGAGTGGAAAATAAGTATTTGGTCACCTACAAACAAGCAAGATTTCTGGCTGTCAAAGAGGTCTAACTTTTTCGAACAAGGCTCCACTCGTTACCTGTATTAATGGCACCTGTTTTAACTCATTATCGGTATAAAAGACACCTGTCCACAACCTCAGTCAGTCACACTCCAAACTCCACTATGGCCAAGACCAAAGAGCTGTCAAAGGACACCAGAGACAAAATTGTAGACCTGCACTAGGCTGGGAAGACTGAATCTGCAATAGGTAAAACGCTTGGTGTAAAGACATCAACTGTGGGAGCAATTATTAGAAAATGGAAGACATACAAGACCACTGATAATCTCCATCGATCTGGGGCTCCATGCATGATCTCACCCCGTAGCGTCAAAATGACAACAAGAACGGTGAGCAAAAATCCCAGAACCACATGGGGGGACCTATTGAATGACCTACAGAGAGCTGGGACCACAGTAACAAAGGCTACTATCAGTAACACAATGCGCCGCCAGGACTCAAATCCTGCACTGCCAGACGTGTCCCCCTGCTGAAGCCAGTACACGTCCAGGCCCGTCTGCGATCGCTAGAGAGCATTTGGATGATCCAGAAGAGGACTGGGAATATGTGTTATGGTCAGATGAAACCAAAATAGAATTTTTTGGTAGAAACACAGGTTCTCGTGTTTGGAGGAAAATACTGAATTGCATCCAAAGAACACCATACCCACTGTGAAGCATGGGGGTGGAAACATCATGCTTTGGGGCTGGTTTTCTGCAAAGGGACCAGGACGACTGATCTGTGTAAAGGAAAGAATGAATGGGGCCATGTATCGAGAGATTTTGAGTGAAAATCTCCTTCCATCATCAAAGGCATTGAAGATGAGACGTGGCTGGGTCTTTCAGCATGACCCTGATCCCAAACACACAGCCAGGGCAACAAAGGAGTGGCTTCGTAAGAAGCATTTCAAGGTCCTGGAGTGGCCTAGCCAGTCTCCAGATCTCAACCCCATAGAAAATCTGTGGAGGGAGTTGAAAGTCCGTGTTGCCCAACGACAGCCCCAAAACATCACTGCTCTAGAAGAGATCTGAATGGAGGAATGGGCTAAAATACGAGCAAAAGTGTGTGAAAAGCTTGTGAAGAGTTACAGAAAACGTTTGGCCTCTGTTATTGCCAACAAAGGGTACATAACAAAGTATTGAGATGAACTTTTGGTATTCACCAAATACTTATTTTCCACCATGATTTGCAAATAAATTCTTTAAAAATCAAACAATGTGACCCCCCCCCCCCCCACACACACACACACATTCTGTCTCTCATGGTTGAGGTTTACCCATGTTTACAATTACAGGCCTCTCTAATATTTTCAAGTAGGAGAACTTGCACAATTAGTGGTTGACTAAATACTTATTTGCCCCACTGTACAGAGCAACCAAGTGACAGAGGTGACAGCCTGCGCGCACATTTGTTGCTTGTGAAGCATCCAGAGTCTAGCGCTGTATATAACCCCTTTTGTGCTGTTGATTGTGTTTTCAATTGTGGTTGAATACTTGGGGCGAGTTTATGTGATTGTATTTGCGGATGTGCGGATGCTAACATGATAATCGTTTGTTATTGCTGTATCAGCAACTACTTGTATTTGACTACTATTTGAATTGCTATTATTGAAGATGAGACATTTAATTTAATTTTGTTTTAGTTTCATTCTGCAAGTGTTGATGTCAGCAGCTGAATAAACTCAGCAAACCACCCGGACGTCTGATACCGTCATTTTGGAGCTTAGCTCACTGTTTAGCTAGGGCTTAGCTCCAACGTCTTGGCGAGGACAGTACAATGACGTGTAATATATGTTTATGGATTTTATTTTATTATTTTTTTAATTTAGAGGGTGTTTTGAGGTATTTAAAGGGTTAATTCAGATTTATGCGGACATCCGGGTTACAGCTAGCGTAGGAACAGAACTCGTTCGCAAACCGGGGACTACCTGTACTTTTGCTCAACATAATTCTTTTTAAAACTTGTTTTGAGTTTTCTTTCTTTTGCCCCCATTGCCTCCCTAAAAAAGTAGGAGAGAGAATGTGATTTGGAAAAAAAAAATCATAAAATTTTTTGTGGTTAAAGAATCTGAGATTTTCATTTTTTGCACAGCCATAGGCTATATGAATAAACTGGGCTCGACTTGATTCGCACACTCATACAGTACACACACACGGTCCAACAGATTTTTTAACCCCAAAAACCATAACTTGACATTCTAACCACTTGGGACTGCCCTATTGTTATCTAATGAATGTAAATCTCATGTTAAATCAACTTTACACGATCCTGCTCGAAATAGGCATATTTTTTCCATTTTAAATGAAGTCAGGTTTGAGTTAGTAAATATGTAAGGCTCATTTTTACCCCCAAAGAAAAGCTGTTTGTTTGCTTAGCACACCTGGCACTGGCTCATTGTTGACTCTGCAGAGGCCAGTTGGTATTGGAAGGGCTCCACGCGGGTACATATCGACCGGACCGAAAGTGGACTGCTCCCATTGCTTCAGCTGCATGTCACGGCAAGTCCGTTAAAAGTGGACCGGAATGCCGGTGACAGCTGGAAGGGGAGTCAAGTGGGGCGGAGAGGTGAAAACATGCTGGTGTGATTTAGAATAGCACTCCCAGAGTACATACGTACTTCTGCCTAGGCCGTCAGTCACATGAAACCCATTTCCAACAAGCTGTACAGCTTGACTGTATTGATAATGTAATAAATTAGTAAATGATAATGTTTTCATTTTAACCATAGCTGGAGTTTGACTTTTGTGGCAGGGGGGGCACAACATGTTGACGACCCAGAAACGCAGTGTCAGCAATAAAATGAACTTACAAGAATATAATAATAATAGGTTGAAAATGGGCGTTTTTTTTTTTTTTTTTGTTTCCGATCATTCATGAGGGGAATTGTAAAACAGGCTGCTTAGGACAGCTATACTTTTTGCCAAAATCGTCATCCATTAAAAATGGTATGCCTGCCTGTGTCATGCCAATATAGTTACCCCTGTCAAAGATTGTATCCCCTGGGTGGAGCCACTGCGCTGCACTGATTTGCTTGATTTCCGTGTTTTGGTGATGTAGTTATCTAACAGGTTTTAAAACATTACCCCCCCCCCCCCCCCAAAAAAAAAAAAACAACAACAAACAAACAAAAAAAACCTATGTTGTATAACACAACATACGTACTGAACGTAAAAAAAAAGCAATGTTTTGCTGTTTTACTCGTAGGATGACCTATTACTGTAATTCAAGTTCTGCATGGACTTTCCAGTTTAATAAATGTCAATGTCCAAAATATATAACTGTGTTTTTTTTTTCTGGCTTCAATTAATTGTTTAAGTCGACATAACTCATAATTAATGTCTGTTAGTGTGTGTGTGCACCTCCGTGGCCAGGGGATACAATTTTTGACAGGGGTAACTACATTGGCAAGACACCAGTGGTGGCTTTGTTGTACAATTAGCTTCTTTAGTAGGGCAAATTGAAACCATATTGGCGGTGCTCTCTTGCACTTCACGGTCCACATTTTCAATTTTTGGTTCTTGTTCAGTAGTTGTTGTCGTTTTTGAAACCTTAGGGTGGAAAAAATTACATATATCCATCTTGCCTCTTCGGTCCTCGAGTGGTTTTGGCTAAGCAAAGCAAATGACCATCTAAGGTCAAATAATCTCTTCGAAATAAATGTTTTGACCCATTATAATTTTTTTTTTCTCCATTTTTTTTTTTTATTGCTTTACAGCTTTTATAGACAATATTTTACCGGAAAAGTCTTAATTTTAAAATCATATATATAGGTAGGTCAATTACATGCAATGACACTTTTTGGCCACCAGGGGGCCTGACCTCCCCCCCTTAAACTCCGCGTATGATTCTAACCAGTTCTTGTTGAAGTAGGCGTAGTACCGTATTTTCTGCACTATAAGGCGCACCTAAAAGCCTTGAATTTTCTCAAAAGACAACAGTGCACCTTGTAATCCAGTGCTCCTTATATATGAATCAATATTGAGCCGCAACAGGTAGAGCGCATCTCCATCTAGTAGATGCATTACGTAACCCCAGCCTCTACTGTAATGTCTATTCTATGCGTTTTATACTGCAGGGCGCCTTATATATGAATACATTTTTAAAATAGGCCATTCATTAAAGGTGCGCCTTATAGTGCGGAAAATACGGTAATTAGTTTTTTAGTTTGCTTTGTAGGGTGGCATTAATTCATAGCTGTCTGTTGTTTGGATGGATTTCCCAAATATGTCCAATAATGGTTGATCACCCCCCCCCCCCCCCCCACACACACACACACACAACCACAACACACACAAATTACTACTAATAGTCAGTCTCCAAGGGATTTCTGATTTTTACTCACTATTAACCAATGTAAAATGTTGACAAAAGATGGGTAAAAATCTAATAATACTCTTAAATGTTGAACTGTCTGATGAAGCATGTCAGGTACATTTTTGTGTAGACTAATTCCTGTTGTTTGGTCAATTCATAATTTTATTGCATGGTTCATTTATGGCTCTAAGTGGTTTTTACCTTGCAAAAAGTACCCAGCTCTACGTGTTTCACATGTGCATTCACTGAACATTTTGGAATTAGATATTAAAGCTATTTTTTTTTTAATTCAAAACTGATATATATATATATATATATATATATATATATATATATATATATATATATATATATATATATATATATAAGCTAGTAAGCTAATATCCAAGCGAATTCCTGTTCAGATTTCTTCACAATTCGAAAGCATGCTGAAAAGCTGATGCTGATTCAACATAAATCTGGTATCATTTATTATTGTGGCCTATTGAATATTTTTTCAGAATGTAATATAATTACAATATATTATATACCAATAGAATACATTAAACAGTCAACAAAATATGTCAATGTTGTTTACAATTTAGGGTTTTATTTTTTTTTAATGTAAGTCATGCCCCTGTCAGTGCTTCAGCCTCCTCAAGTTTGGCTCTCACGTCTGGGATCTCCTGACGACACAGGCATACTCTTGGAAGGATAATTACTTGACGGTTTACAGCAACACCTGGAAAATAAAATCGTTTTTTCATTTATTTTGAAAAATCAATAACATTCATTTAGCCACGTTTGGGCTAGCTTTACTATATCTAGATCGGTAGGAGCTGTCCCATTACCTAATATCCAGTTTTAGCTATGTGGAGAGCATGGAAAAATATACAACCATGTAATCGCATTCTCTCAAATAAAAAAAATCACGATGCTGGACTTAGGCTTACCTCTCAGTGTCGAGCTGTCAATTGGCGTCATGACGACATATGCTGTGTCAAGTAAATCGCTGTCATCTGACGCCTCAGGTTCAAACATGTAGGGATTAATTGTAGTTCTTTCCTGGGAGCCTTTGCCATCAGTAGCGTCACAAAAGAGCAATCCTGAATGGTTACTTTTGGTGGGAATATCACTGACATCGTTGTTGCTGCTATGCTAGCTGTGGATAGTCTTCTCTGTTGCGTCGGGGAATCTATGTCACACTTCAGGGTTTGCGAAGGGACATTTAACGGAGTGCAAAAAAACTAAAAAAACGGAAATTATCCTTGCAATTATGTGTTGATAATGTCATGGTTGTTTAGACGAACCTGTCCAAAGTTTATATTCGTAAAATTACACCAAAATCCAGAAAGGTCTTCAGTTGCCCCTTAAACAGGTCAAAATTTGGGTCCACACTAGCTGTAGGTCTGCAGAACTTCCTCATACCCAGTGCGAGTCAGCCTTCAACTGAGCAAATATGTTCCTCCTCCTATCAGGACTAGCAGTTGAACGAAATGGAATAAAGCTTGTAAACTGGCGGCAAACCGGTCCAAAACCTGGTGTAACATGGCACTTTACCTAGATATAGTCAGCGTATGAAAATAGGGCCCAGTGAGTCTTAACATTCACCGAACTCCTTAGATTTACTCACTGCACCCTTTAGGTTCGACTGAACCCAGTTTAAGAACCGCTGCTCTATGACCTTTGAGAAAGAGTTAAGGAAGATGTGAAAACCCAAATGAACAAAATTAAAGTACTTTAATACTGCTTGCTCGGTCTCTTGCCCTGTCTCTCTATTAATCTGACAAACAATAATCTGAATATCAATATCTTAAGAGAACCAGACAGGTACACTGATCAGATCTGGCTTGATGATGATGTTGTTGCCATGGTTACAAAAACCAGTGACACATCGCTCCTGCAATATCCAGACACCGTTTGTCATACAAAAAAACCATACACCCTCACAAATGCGCACACACACCCTCTCACATAGTAGGATAAGGAGCTACCGAATGTCAAAGGACCCTCAGTCCCATCAGAAAAGATCTTTTTGTTCCGGACTTAAAACCGGTCAGCTGCTGAGCCGGAAAAGGAGAGGGAGGGAAGGAGCGACAGGTTCTTGGCACTCATCTTTTTCTTAAGCTCTTTTTCACCCTAAGTTAGCCTCTCAGCCTTTAGCAGTGGAAAACGGGCAAAGCCTATGAAGAAAAATATAAAACTTGGATGCAGCAGCTCATACACTTCTTTGCATCCTGCACTGCATTTCACACTTTATAGGGGTGGCAACCAGAGACCCTCCATTTAAAGGGTTAAATAAAGATACTAATGGTATCCTTTAGCCCGTTTGTGATGTTCTGCATTTTTTGCAGAGCATTAAACAGAAAAAAAAAAAACACCTATAATAAAAGACCTTTTAGTGAAAAGCATATTTATACTTTGAGCAACTGTCTATATTTTTTCCGACCACTGATAATGGAGATTTTTTGAAACACAAAAAATGACACACCACTTAAAGTGCCTCTGACACGATGATAAAAAAAAAAAAAAATGTTAAATAGCATTATTACGTGAATTAAAATCATATTTTGAGAATATTCGACCACCGTATTTTTCGGACTATAAGTCGCACCGGAGTATAAGTCGCATTTTTGGGGTATATTTATGTCATCTTGAAAGGCAATTTAATATAAAAATACAATAGAGAAAAACATGCTGAATAACTGTACAGTATGATGTTACATTATGCATGAACAACGAAATGCGAATATACTGTCGTCACCAGGACGCTACGGCTCGGTCCTGGCTCTACAGTGAGCTAAACTCCCAAATGACGATGCTGGACGTCCGTATAATTTGCTGAATCAATTTCGTCCTCGATACCAAACAGGTTCGCATCAATGTAAATAAATGCTAATTAGGTGCTATTACAGCATTGACACCAACGGTTAGCATGCGTACGCTAGCATTAGCACATTGCTCAAACAACCACACAACTGGCTCTAAGTGTCCGATTGCGGGTGGAAAACACACAACAACAACAGAAAAGATGATACACACAGGTGTTGCCTCTGTAGAGATATTTTACAAGCATAAACAATGAACGTAGGTTTGCAGCCGTTTCTGTCTTTGTCCTGTCCTGTCGCCCACTCACTCAGAGACTCTGCGTAGCTGTCAGTCTTCTTCTGGCGTGTGAGCGCTCTTCTTCGCGTAAGCAAGTGTGTCCCCACTTGGCCTTGAAAGTGAACAAATTAAATGTATGCATTTCAATATAAAAAGGTCAATAATACAATTGAACACACATTGCCAACGGCAGAGCGCGAACGTGGCCATAGCTAATAAAAGTTATTCAGATAAATATAGCATGAAGAACATGCTAACAAGTTTACCAAAATATCAGTGTCACTCCAAAACACCAAAGTAACATATGAAATGATATCATAATGTGTTAGTAATTTCACACATAAGTCGCTCCTGAGTAGAAGTCGCACCCCCAGCTAAACTATGAAAATAATTGCGACCTATAGACCGAAAAATACGGTATATACAACAAATTGGCAAAGCGCAGATGACTAGAAATTAGTCTTTTAATCTGCTATTTAGCCCCGGCTGTCATTATAGCACTCTACCGCATCCATCTGGGTGATGATGTTGGCAGAATAATGATTTCAGCTGATTTAGAATTCAACCCATTGAGGGGGAAGATTCAGAACGAGGAAAATGCGACAGAGAGCAGCAAAATGTCAACATTGTTTTAATTTCTCTAATCCAATATTTTTACAGGATATTCTTTTTATCTAAGTATTTTCCCCCAATTGCGAAATAAATTTTATGGTCGTGACAAATAAGTCTTGCGCTAAATGGAATACGAAATATTAAAAATGCATTTATTCAGTACGACAGGGCAAAATTACTGCATAATGATAAAAACTGCTGACTTCTTGCAACCCCCGAATGGTATTTTATGCCCCTGGAGTTGGTCCGGCTTTTGTCATTTCCCGGCCCCGGCTTCGGAGACTGAGGAAAGAGCATAAACAAAACAGGAAGCGTGACAGCTAGGTGACATGCTAACCCGAACCGAGCGGCTTTTCCAAGTCTTTTCCACGCCTTTCGAAAACGAAAAATCACACAAAACTACCCTGACTCATGTCACACATGGCAGCAGGGGTCGTCACTGCCCAGCAACATCAACAACAATGGTGACCTACCAATTTAGATAATTTTACAAATTTTATTAAAATTAAAAAGTTTTAGTATGAAATTATAACTCGTACCAACATTTATCTATTAAGAAATACATGTCTCTCTATCTGTGGTACCCTTTAAGGCAACACAATACGCTTTTGTCCACCGGCGTCGCTAAAATCGACCAAAACTTGAAAAGTTAACTAGTGTTGCATTTAGTGCGCAGCTATTTTGTTGGTACGACCCACGAACATGCTTTAATAGACTTAAGCACAGGTGCATGTGATAATTGGTATTAATGACATTACTGGAAAGGGAGAAATCTGGGACACTCTCATTTGATTAGCTAAAACAGGGGTCTCCAAACCGGTCCTCAAGGGTCCTGGTTTTTGTTCCAGACAGTTTAACCAATGAGGTTTTTGCTAAAACTAGCAGCACCTTATCGCAATAAACTAATTACACTTGTAAGACACCAGATTGGTGCAATGGTCTTGTTTTGTTGGAATGAAATCCTGCACCTACTGCGGCCCTATGTGGAATAGAGTCCACCTAGCATTGATAAAATGGCTGCCCCCACATCGTGTGGGAACTTTCTGAATTTTTAAAAAAAATTATTCTCATCTGTAACACATTAGAACACAATTCCCAAAGGGACGATATAACAGCATAACCTGCATGTACACTTTTGCTAGGGACGGGACATTTATAAAACCAAACAGATGGAGATAACGGGGGTCATGGCTACATTTCTCATCAATATGAACCGAAATACTCGATAGGCTAAATGCTCAATGCAAAATAAATCTGTAATGACTTATATTAACTTTCAAGTGTATTGGTTCAGGTGATGCCTTTCAATTCAAACCTTTGTTTTCAAAATCTACAAAAAACAGTTTGAAAACTTCCAGAATAAATGTCTGGATTTCATTAGCAAATTTAAATTGCAATATTTGAACACAAATTACAGTACCCTCCATAAAAGCTCAATCTTGGTCTCATCAGACCAAAGCACACGGTCCTAGGCTTCAACTGGGACTGTGTGCTTTGGTAAGATGAGCTTTTTGGCAACAAACACTCTAAGTGGGTCTGGCGTGCCACGAAAGACGTGCATGCTGAAAAGCACCTCATACCCACTATGAAGTATGGGGGTGGGTCAATGATGCTGTGGGGCTGTTTCGCTTCCAAAGGCCCTGGGAACCTTGTTAGGGTGCATGGCATCATGAATACTTTGAAATACCAGGACATTTTAAATCAAAATTTGTTGCCCTCTGCCCGAAAGCTGAAGACGGGTCGTCACTGGCTCTTTCAGCAAGACAATGACCCTAAACATATGGCCAAATCTACACAGAAATGGTTCACCAGACACAAAATCAAGCTCCTCCCATGGCCATCTCAGTCCCCAGACCTTGTTTTGTTGGCAAAAGGGGGTTGTACAAAGTATTAACACCAGGGGTGCTAATATTGTGTGTCACAATTATGTCAAATAATTTTTTCTTTATGCGGGATTTTTTCCCCCACTGAATGAATACACTTGTATTGAAGATTGGATTTTTCTCTTTTTTTCAATTAAGGTCCCATATTATTTGAATTAAAAAAAAATATTAGAAGCTAAAAAACATCTTTTTCAGGGGTCCCAATAATTATGGAGGGCACTGTATATTAACATACACAAGAAATACAAACTTGTTAATTATCAATTAAGTATCTATAAGGGAGTAATCCTTAGTTCACTACATTTCTTACAGTTTAATTAACATTAACAGTAGAAAACATACAGGAGGATATTTCTCTCAACACAGCTTTCTACCTCGAGTTCAAGAAATTCACACAGATTAATGTTATGCTAACTCTGATGCAAGTTGGAATTCCAGCAGCAAAATTTGTGGTGTGTTCCCCACATCCACAATATTGGCGTCTTTTTTCATACAGTGGCTGCTGCTGGCGGAAAAAACTTCTAATATCTATAGTCTTTGAAGGGGGTGGAAGAGGCGGCATATTGTACTTCTGTCGGGCTGTGAATGTGCGCGTGTGTTAGGGGGGGTCATGTCATCAGCCAATTAAACGTGCGTATTAGGGGAAAAAATGGACTGGCACATTCCACAAGTGAAAAGGGGTCAATGTAAGTCTGAACTTAATGAAAGTACAGTATTGTAATTCACTTAATAGGGTTAATTATATCCTTACAACACATGGGAAGCCAATCTACATTTATTATACAACTTAACTCATTAATGCAAATAGGGTTGCTTAAAAGTTGGTGGGGACAATCTGAGCATCCTGAAAAGTTGGTAGTGTTATGTCCAGTGTTGTTAATCTTACTGAAAAAAAGTAATTAATTATAGTTACAAATTACTTCTCCCAAAAAGTAATTGCGTTACTAACTCAATTACCTGAATGTAAGAGTAATCAGTTACTTGGCAAAGTAATTGGTGATAATTACTTTTTTTTTTTTCCCCCCTCAAAAAAAAAAAAAAAAAAAACATTGGCCACACTATGTGAAGTTTTTTGTGGAGGTTTTTGGTACAATTGGCCCGAGCCCAATTCTTTACCCTAATTTACCCTTTACCCTGAATCAACTGTTAAAAGTTGTTAAAATTGCTCCCATTATTGCATTAGTTCCCTTATCTCTACTTTCGACATATTAAAGTTTTAAAACTGTTTCATCATTTAAAGATAGATTCAAGTCAAGATTTTGCCGATTTAGAAGTATTTTAGATAAAAAGTTACTTAGGTTCGCGAGGAAGGTTCTCTACAACAGAGCCGTCCTAAAAAGCCTACTGCTTTAAGATGGCGGCTGTCATTTTGCATCTAGTTATATCTATATACAGCACATGGGATATCTACCATGTCTACCATATCTACCATAACATGCGGGCGTAGTTTGTACTAGCTATCGGCTACAACATGTATTATTGGAGCTACTTAGCATCGCGTTTGCTCGGCGTCACAAGTTTCTTGCCTCCTCCCTACTCCTGCTCTGCTCTGTCGTCTCGGTGAGTCCGTCTCCCTCAGACTTTTCGACCAATATAGTAACGCATGCCTTTCCGTCCTCAGTAACGGTAACGGCGTTGCCAAGATGAGAAAAGTAATTAATTAGATTACCCACTACTGAAAAAAATAACGCCGTTAGTAATGCCGTTATATTGTAACGCCGTTATTAACAACACTGGTTATGTCCCTATTGTCCCTATGCAAACCTATGCCCTTGCAATTCCCTGTTTATTAAATTTATTAAAACAAGTCTTTCTGCTGAGATGCACATGACCAAGGTGTTTTTGATTTCTCTTTGAACTCATTCACTGCCATTAACCAAAATATTTGTCAAAGATCCTTGTTAACTTGGTAAAATGGCAGTGATTAATATTATAATATTATCTCACGCATTTTTACTCCCTCATTAATTTGAGAGGTCAAGGTTGATTCAAGTATGAAACATTTATGTACGCTGCGAAAATCAACCATGTGACATCAGGAGTCTTTTTGATGAATGAGATATGTGTGTCTGAACGAGGGTGTGTGTGTTTTAGTCTTGAAGAGGTGACAGAGCAGGAGTTCCCAGGAGACAACCAGACACCGATAACTATCACTGCAGAGGAACCCTCAAGGGATGGCTGTCTCCAAGGTACCGTTGAACACTAGCATCCCTGTCCTTGATGAGTCGACTGGACTGGCACACACACATAAGCAATTCTGTCTGTCTGTCTCACCTGAGCAAGATCCCACGTGCGACACTCTCAGCGCAAGGCACTCACTCATTTCCAATTACCAGGCAGGCGGCTGCTGTTCCGAGACAATAGCTCACCAAACTTGATTAGCCGTTCCCTTGGCATCGGCGGGACAGCGGATGAAGTCGGCGGTATTGAACGCCACTTGGAAAGTTATTTCGCAAGCATTTTTTGTTTTCCATTTAGTGAAGGAGGAGAGAAAACTTTGATGATTGACTAATCGATATCATTGCTTTATACTGAGCTGTATAATGTCTTTATAGGCAGTCATTTAACCCATGATGCAGCGATCTGCCAGCCCCTCCCAGTCAAAATAGATTGGACGTCTAGCGTCATCAATGGCACTGAAAGAGCCAGTCCTCCTAATTTAAATGAATTTAACATCCATTGTTGTTAATGGACAGTAGTTATATACTGTAAGATAAATATACTGGTATATTTACAAAAGAAAAACAAACAACAACAAAAAAACTTTTGAGTGTTATTGGGGGCTACATAGGGAATTCTGACAAGACTAACGCAGAAACATCATTAAACTGATAAGGATTGACAGAAAAATGGACCTAAATACAAGCAAAATGACAAAACAAACAAAAACACATGGAAAAAAACAAAAATGGCTGGGGAGATTTGATTGGTTTACTCAAGGAAAGGCACAATTTAGTCCATGAATAAATAAATAAAAGGTTTCCAACAATTTTGAATGAACATTAACAGACGAGCACATAATTGTAGAGTCTACAAGGACATCAACATCTTCATTATAATAGACACACTCAGCAGAAAAACAGCACACTATTTGCAATTGATAATCTCACTTGGATGCCACAAACTGTAAGTAAAAAGTTTTCCAACAGTTTAAGAAGACACAGAGTCACTGCGCTAAATGCTAACACGAACGCTACGCCTACGCGAACGCTATGCTAATTTGACAAGTTAGCTCATTGTCTGATGATCATTGATAATCATTTCAACAAAACAAAGAAGGGTACAATGTTGCGTGCTGTCTCTTCAATGCCAATCTTGCATACCAAGCGACACATGGGCTGTGAATGAACACCTAAAACGCTGTCACCCAGATGTAATTTTGAAAGACGACAGGAGACAACAAGCTGGCAGATCGTAGGTCCATCTAACTAACTAACGACATGTTTTATTGTAGTTGCTAAGCTTGTCGCGATATGCAATGAGTCTATTTATCACACGGTAAATAAAAACGATGGCAGTAATTTTCACGGCTACGTTTTATCGCTCCGTGCGTGCATACATTTGTGCGTGCACACATTTGTGCGTGCGTGTTGATGGCATATGAGACTCCAGTTCCTTTCACAGATGTTTATTGGTTATCAACACGCCACTGAATTAAAGTTCAGACATACAAAATAAGGAAACACATCTATATTAAATACTGGAAACGTTAGCATTGCTACATTGAGGCTAATGGGGAAAAAAGCCTGCTATAAAACATCGGCAGTCTTCTCTAAAACTCAAAACGGTTAAAAGGTGACACTTCAAACATTAAAAATCGCTGGTTAACAGCATTTGCAAACGGGAAAAAAAAAAAAAAAAAAAAACATCATTTACTGACACCACATGCAATGACGAAAAGCTTTTTTGCGTAAAGCTTACGGTTAGCGGTTTAGTGACCCTACTTCCAGGGAACATTTCAAAATAAAAACATGTCATGTTTGTAATATAAATGACAATTTCTTGAGTTAATCCTACATACTTCAGAATTTATATTCTACACTAAGAATAGCTTTAAAATGACACCTTTTATGAAAAAACTGACTGGCAATGAATACATTACTATAATTATTATAATACTATTATATATAGTAGTATACTATAATATTAAAGTGCGTATGACACCAAAAGCATGTTTATTTCATATTTCACGTGGGGTTTCATGCTCCTGACTGAAATGGACCACTTGGATGTGTGTGGAAGTGATCGTTATATATATTCGAATTTTGAATCCCGCGCCATGAAAATGAGTGATTTAATGTGCCATTAATCTGCTATGGCAGCATATAGACATATTGTTCTATCAAACACAACAGTTGCTTTAGCTTAAAATACAGTAGTTTCTTTTAAAGAGGAGTGAAAGAGCAGAAACTGCTTTTTCAGTCTTGTTTGTGATTTCCACCATATGTATATATACTATACACGTACATACAGTAGCCTACATGAGATTGACACACGCAAAGCATAATGACACAAGCAAACGGGCACATTTGAAAGACTGTGATCAAAACTGCTCATTTCATCCCATTTAAGGTTGGCGCACCCACACTGTGAATAGACATCGCTTTGTGAAAATATAGGCAAGAATCTGTGCATGATAGCAGCATTGTCAATGCTTGTGGTCGGAGTGGCAATAGACAATGTAAGCAGGCTCCCTCATTAAATCAGCTGGTGATAACTTATGGCGACCTAAATATGTTCTCGGACGTCATGTTGTGGTATTGAGCATGACATTTCAAGAATCAATATAAGACGCTATCAGCAGCTAGAGCAGCTGAGGGAGTGTTTCTATAGCAACTATCGGTCTTTGATGTATTGGCAACACCAATTTTCTTCCATCAGGCACAAGACACGTTGCTTTCCACGCGCTCATGTTTGTGTTGTACTATAAATCCAGCGCTGTGGGATAGGGCACAGCTCAGCACAGTAAACGGACTGATGGGTGAAAGGACGCTGCAGTCTCACACAACTTGAAGTCTCCTGAGCTCTACAAGGAGGAATTGAAGAAGAATCTGGAAATTAAGTCACTGGGCGAGAGACAGAAGGTGTGTTCTTTTCCTCCTCATCTGACAACAGCAGCGGAATGTGAGACAACAGCTGAGACTTGGACTGAAGCGAAACACTCCATCTGCTGTGACGAAACACCCTTCATCTTGTTTCTTGATATTAATACCCACGCTGCAAGCATAGATTAAAATACAGATGAGATGTAAGTATAAGAATGTCCCCGAGAAGACCCCTGCCAAAGGGTGAACAATGCTAATTTGGGTGTTCTTTAAATCGCAAACCTTCATATCTTCCACATTCGTAGGCCTTGAGAAATATGTAATCACAGTAAAAGATACTTCAGCTAGCTACAGTACATACAGGTCTCATTATGATTGAGGACTCCCGTCAAATTGGTGACATACAGAAAATGCAATTGCACAACAAAACAAACCCCTTAAGCACTTGATGCCTTCAGGGTATTTGCCAAGACCTCGATCCCTCCGGAAATGGCTGGTCAGATGACCCGAATCTGTGGGCACCAAGAACATGTTTGAACACACCTGCTTTCAACAATATCTGCTTCCTCCTCCGAGGACTTATAAAGCCTTATGAATATTTAGAGGAGCCAAAGGAGCTCATTCTACTGGTCCTCCATCTTTCTTTACCCACTTGAGGCCTGAGCTGAGAGGGAAATCTGGGACGCGGATATGAATCGAGTCAATGACGGCAATCGACGTTGGCTGGAAAGTAAATGAGAGTTTTAATGCTTGCCAAAGATTTGCAGAAGCTTGACACATGGAATAGAATAGTTTGTGTGAGCGTGAACACACCAAAAAGGTCTGAATGTTTTCCCTAACACACCAAATGATCGATATTTTGATACACTACAGCCAATGATACGTTATTAATACAATATTGATATTGTTGCTGTTGCTGGTGGTGAATATTCTTATTGATTCTTGTAGTGTTATACTTTGGGCAGTGAATTCATTGTAACTGGATTGTTTTGGTTTTCTTAGTGTCCTGAACTAGAATAAATATTTTTGTCGAATGGACTTTCTAATATTGTGAATCGGAGTAGTACGCAAATTCATCCATCCATCCTATCATATGTGGCGCTTGTTCTAATTATGTTCCTGGAAGAGTTGGAATCTATCCCAGCCAAATTTAGGAAAAAACTGTGGTGCTCTCTAGACTGCTCACCAGCCAATCACAGCCTGGCACAAGTAGTCGAACAACTATTCACGCCACCTTGGGTAATACGAAGTGCATATTTTTGAAATGTCAACAGAAGCCAGACTACCCGAAGCAAATCAATAGGCTTGAGATGCCGACCTACAGTGGGGCAAATAAGTATTTAGTCAACCACTAATTGTGCAAGTTCTCCCACTTGAAAATATTAGAGAGGCCTGTAATTGTCAACATGGGTAAACCTCAACCATGAGAGACAGAATGTGAAAAAAACTCCAGAAAATCACATTGTTTGATTTTTAAATAATTTATTTGCAAATCATGGTGGAAAATAAGTATTTGGTCAATACCAAAAGTTCATCTCAATACTTTGTTAAGTACCCTTTGTTGGCAATAACGGAGGCCAAACGTTTTCTGTAACTCTTCACAAGCTTTTCACACTCTGTTGCTGGTATTTTGGCCCATTCCTCCATGCAGATCTCTAGAGCACTGATGTTTTGGGGCTGTCGTTGTGCAACACGGACTTTCAACTCCCTCCACAGATTTTCTATGGGGTTGAGATCTGGAGACTGGCTAGGCCACTCTAGGACCTTAAAATGCTTCTTACGAAGCCAATCCTTTGTTGCCCTGGCTGCGTGTTTGGGATCAGTCATGCTGAAAGACCCAGCCACGTCTCATCTTCGATGCCCTTGCTGATGGAAGGAGATTTTCATTCAAAATCTCTCGATACATGGCCCCATTCATTCTTTCCTTTACTCAGATCAGTCGTCCTGGTCCCTTTGCAGAAAAACAGCCCCAAAGCATGATATTTCCATCCCCATGCTTCACAGTGGGTGTGGTGCAATTCAGTATTCTTTTTCCTCCAAACACGAGAACCTGTGTTTCTACCAAATAGTTCTATTTTGTTTTCATCTGACCATAACACATTCTCCCCGTCCTCTTCTGGATCATCGCTCTCTAGCGAACCGCAGACGGGCCTGGATGTGTACTTTCATCAGCGGGGGGACACGTCTGGCAGTGCAGGATTTGAGTCCCTGGCGGCGCATTGTGTTACTGATAGTAGCCTTTGTTACTCTGGTCCCAGCTCTCTGTAGGTCATTCACTAGGTCCCCGCGTGTGGTTCTGGGATTTTTGCTCACCGTTCTTATCATTTTGATGCCACGATATGAGGAGGGAGTTGAAAGTCTGTGTTGCCCAACGGCAGCCCCAAAACATCACTGCTCTAGAGGAGATCTGCATGAAGGAATGGGCCAAAATACAAGCAACAGTGTGTGAAAAGCTTGTGAAGAGTTACATAAAACGTTTGGCCTACGTTATTGCCAACAAAGGGTACAAGTTGTCTATTCATGTCAATATGATACATTTATAACTACATCTATATAACTACACGTCTGTTTTTGCAATTACTGATAATTAAATCACAGAATGACTAGGGAAAGAAAGTTTCTGAGAGAAATCATGATGCTAGACCAGTGGTTCTTAATCTTGCTTAAGGTACCGAACCCCACAAGTTTCACACGTGGATTCACTGAACCCCTTCAGAATCATAAAATAAAGCATTTTTTTTCAAATTCAAAACCAATTTATCAAAGCTAGCAAACTAATAATTTAGCACATTCCCGTTCAAAGTTTTACTCATTTTAATAGCATGTTATGTTACCAGGTCAAAATTAAGAGACCACGCTGCCCATTGATCAATTGTAAGCTTGTAAATTGGGAGCAAACCAGTCCAAGATTTAATCAACATACGAAAATAGGGCTCTGCATTTCTTTATCTTTGCCGAACCCCTTAGACTTACTCACCGAACCCCTGGGATTCAATCGAACCCAGGTTAAGAACCACTGTGCTAGACATAGGCCTACCACTCTTCCTTTCATGAAGTGTTGAGCTGCCAACCGGCGTCATCACCAACGTCTGCTGTGCCGAGTAAATCGTTGTGATCTGACGCTATAGGTACAAACACGCAGGGATTCATTGCAGATAATCTTTCCTGGGAGCCTTTGCTAGCGTCACGAAAAACCAATCCTGAATGGTTATCTTCGGTGGAAATATCACTGATATTGTTGCTGCTGCTATGCTCGCTGTGGATAGTGTTCTGTTCCGTTCAGGAATTTATCAAATTTACGGGTTTGGGAATGCAGTATTGACGAGTGCTAAAAAAGTAAAAAAAAAAAAGCAAATTATTCTCGCAGTTATGCATTAGAAATGACATGATTGAACTCGACCAAAGTTTATATTCATAAAATTACACCATAATCCAAAAAGCTCGTCATCTGCCCTTTCACTCATTCACTCCCAGCCATTTTCACCGGTGCAACCCCCTTAGCTCCCAGCCGTTTTACTGAATTTTGACTGATTTTGCAAGGCCCACAGAAAATTCTGTTCTATTGCTATATAACCAGGGAACCCACCAAAAGAAAGATTAGACTGTATTCTTTCAGCAGGAAAAATGTTAGTTCATATCTTTTTCCATTCATTAGAAATCAGCATTAGAAAATAGCTTACTTTGAGCAATTTTCCAATTTCTGATGAAAAAACAGTGAAATTGAGCTTTTTGTGAAAGCATACATTTCAAACATAACTTTGACTTTAACACAGCTATTTTTTGCTTTGGTTACATCCCAAACATCTGAATAATGTTTTCCTTTTACAAATAACTTTGTAGACAACAAAATAAAAAGACAAATAGAGCTTTTGATAGCAAAGTAACAATTTATTTACACATAACTGAGAGATAACGCTGTTGTTGCCGCGACAGCAGGGAAAACTTTTCCCTCATCGCCGCCTTTCTCATAAAGATGGATTTTTTTGAGTCTCTGTGGGGTCTGCTCGGCGAGCAGCATGGACTCAACGGCATCATCCGCTGCACTGGTGGTCCCGGTCGCTCTGCTCGGTCGTCCAGTGCCTGGAATCCCATGCGTCCTCTAGGTTGTTCTACTCGGTCGTCCGCCGCCTGGCATCCTGGATGTCATTCGGTCGTGTCGTGCGGCCCGGCCATTAGTTGCCGTTGAATCGAGTTGCATGTCTTACCAAATGCGCTACTGCCCTCCGGTGACCAGTTTTATTGCTTTAAAATGAATTTTCAGCTAAATTGAATCAGAACCCAGAGATGTCTCTTGTAAAAAAAAAACAAATAAACATAAAAGATGTATAAATACGTCTTTGGGACGCTGTAACAATTAAAAATAGAACATATTTATACGTTTTTGTGAGCAAAAGAGTAAAGTGTAGTGTGTGAATGCTTATATTGTGACATTGAATGTTCATTCGCACCTTCAAATAAAAAATGAATAAGACGTCTAGAGCCATCAATGGCAGCCAGTGAATCAAGTGCAGTTAATATACAGTTGTGGTCAAAAGTTTACATACACTTGTGAAGAACATAATGTCATGGCTCTCTTGAGTTTCCAGTTATTTCTACAACTCTGATTTTTCTCTGATAGAGTGATTGGAACAGATACTTCTTTGTCACAAAAAAACATGGTTCTTTTATGACTTCATTATGGGTGAACAGAAAAAAGTAATCAAATCTGCTGGGTCAAAAATATACATACAGCAGCGCTAATATTTGGTAACATGTCCCTTGGCCATTTTCACTTCAAT
Source organism: Corythoichthys intestinalis (assembly GCF_030265065.1). NCBI lineage: Eukaryota > Metazoa > Chordata > Actinopteri > Syngnathiformes > Syngnathidae > Corythoichthys > Corythoichthys intestinalis. The sequence goes on along the minus strand of NC_080399.1, from coordinate 15,120,448 downwards.
TAGGCGCTTTTGATAGCCATCCACAAGCTTCTGGCAAGCTTCTGGTTGAATCTTTGACCACTCCTCTTGACAGAATTGGTGCAGTTCAGTTAAATTTGATGGCTTTCTGACATGGACTTGTTTCTTCAGCATTGTCTACAAGTTCTCAAAAGGGTTTAAGTCAGGACTTTGGGAAGGCCATTCGAAAACCTTAATTCTAGCCTGATTTAGCCATTCCATTACCACTTTTGATGTGTGTTTGGGGTCATTGTCCTGTTGGAACACCCAACTGCGCCCAAGACCCAATCTTCGGGCTGATGACTTTAGGTTATCTCAAAGAATTTGAAGGTAATCCTCCTCCTTCATTATCCCATTTACTCTCTGTAAAGCACCAGTTCCATTGGCAGCGAAACAGCCCCACAGCATAATACTACCACCACCGTGCTTGACGATAGGCATGGTGTACTTGGGGTTAAAGGCCTCACCTTTTCTCCTCCAAACATATTGCTGGGCATTGTGGCCAAACAGCTAAATTTTTGTTTCGTCTGACCACAGAACTTTCCTCCAGAAGGTCTTATCTTTGTCCATGTGATCAGCAGCAAACTTCAGTCGAGCCTTAAGATGCCGTTTTTGGAGCAAGGGCTTCCTTCTTGCACGACAGCCTCTCAGTCCATGGAGATGCAAAACACGCTTGACTGTGGACACTGACACCTGTGTTCCAGCAGCTTCTAATTCTTGGCAGATCTGCTTTTTGGTGATTCTCGGTTGAATCTTCACCCTCCTGACCAATTTTCTCTCAGCAGCAGATAATAGCTTGCGTTTTCTTCCTGATCGTGGCAGTGACAAAACAGTGCAATGCACTTTATACTTACAAACAATTGTTTGCACTGTTGCTCTTGGGACCTGCAGCTGCTTTGAAATGGCTCCAAGTGACTTTCCTGACTTGTTCAAGTCAATGATTTGCTTTTTCAGATCCACGCTGAACTCCTTTGACTTTCCCATTGTAGCGTTTGTGGGCGTTTGCATCCAATGAGCCCTATTTAAATGGCCTCAGAGAAGTCACCAGCGCACCACTCATAATCACTCACAAGAAGTTAAGAGGCCATGCTATGAAGCTAATTTCACTGACACAACTTTACAAGTCACCAAAATTGCTCATTCGTGTTGCTGTATGTATATTTTTGACCCAGCAGATTTGATCACTTTTTCTGTTAACCCATAATAAGGTCATAAAAGAACCAAACTTCATTAATGTTTTTTGTGACAAAGAAGTATCTGTTCCAATCACTCTATCAGAGAAAAATCAGAGTTGTAGAAATAACTGGAAACTCAAGAGAGCCATGACATTATGTTCTTCAAAAGTGTATGTAAACTTTTGACCACCACTGCATTCTTCCAAACGCTGTTTTTACTATAGATATACGATACAGCGATCTGTGCAAAGAGATTTTAGGGGCAATTGGACGGAAACTAAATCAGGAGATAAGCAGAAGCCTTCATCAATATGATCAGGTAATGAATGTATTCTGGAATGATAGGTCTGAAACTGAGAAATATAGCATCTGGTCACCCTTTTGGCTCGAGCTACTCTTAGTGATGGAGCACAGCGAGGTCGAAGTCAAATTCAAAGCCCTGCACTTCTCAACATGTTGGAGGGAAAAAAAGTAGTTCACCACGCAAATAAATTCTTCCTTTCCACACTTTGCATTCACTTGTATTTGACGTTTATATATTTTGGTTGCCCCACACATTCACATGCCAAGTTCCAGAGCAAGTAGGTGCTAATGGATGATGGTTTTATAAAAGGTAAAGGGTTAATAGAGATGGTGCACTGTATCTTTTTTCCCCCAAAGACGGTCACCTTTAGTGATTGAAATCATAATAAATGTGCTGGCAAGTCGGAGCTGTTTCAGGCTGAACATATGCACGTACACAGCCTCTGCATCTGAAACACTCCACACAGGAGTAGCTAGAGGGAGCTGTGGATGTTTGATAGCCTTGCTCCTCACTTTCTGCTTCTAAAGAACACACGCTCCCACACCCACGTATGCGCTGGATTCATGTCCAAATTAGGTGTTTATTGCGTCTCAGCTATTAGACATTGTTATCATAATATTGATCAAAAATAAGGCAACTTTCAAGTTTTTGTTCTTGGGGCATGATCAGATTACTACTTCAGTATCAATCCACCCAACACTATTGACTTTTATTTTATTTTTTTTTAAAAACTTTGTTACTGATGACTTTAGGAGAGTAACCTTTTGATTTGAAAAAGCAGCCTAGTTAACTTTAACTTCTTATAGGGCAAGTGACTATTTTTGGCAATTGAAAAAAAAAAAAGACCTTAAAGGCAGTGTTGAGCATGAACGCGTTCAATGAACAATCGTTCATGAACACGTTCATATTTTGGGCGAACGTGAATTGAACGCATCATATTTCTGTCTCATGAACGTTACTGTGAACGTGCTCATTCTAGCGGTTGTGCTCATAACTTCGTTCATGAGCTCATCACAGCCTAGAGCCTTACCGACAAAACTGCATATAAAGCCATAAGCTAAAAACACACAATAAAAAAATTAACCTTAATAGCGGAAAATTATCCAACCTGGCAACCCAAGATGCCTGTCACGGCCGTATTGTTTAAGCAAATACGTCATCATAACAACGGCAGCATGGACACACAAGCTGGCAGCTCTCGAAACCCGGCCCGCTCAGAGCAACTTTCTACACAGTACCAGCATTTAAAAGAGTTTTACGAAAAAGTCAGTACCGACCCGGATTGCAAAAATTTAGCCAACCTTAAACGGCACATCGAAATAAAGCATGCGACAAGCCTTGCTAGCCTTGCTAGGATAATCGGCGACTGCGAGCATGTGCGATTAAGAAAGAGACGGCAACGGTTGGCCAGAGCAGTACCTCTGCCACCCAAATACCGCTAACAGCATACCAGAGTGGCCCCGTTTTCTGTCTCTCCCAGCCGCAGCTAGACAACCTAGTTCTGCAGTATATTGTGGGAGAAATTGAAATTGAATATGAAGATGAATCTGACACATAGTTTCAGTGTTAAAAAGGATACATGAATTACTGTCTGTGGTTCTATATGGACACTGCCAATAATAGCTTGCAACAATTTTTGGCGAACAAAAAGAACTGAACTACAAAAGTTCATTTTTTTGGAACCATGAACTTTAGTTCAAAATTTTGAATTATGAACAATGAACTGAACAGTTCATTTTAAAATTTGTGAACTGCAATTTGAACTAGTTCATGTAGAAAAAGAACTTTCCCAACACTGCTTAAAGGGAAAGACAACACCTTGATCATGTTTATCCCAGCAGAAAGAATCTTGTTTAAAAAAAAATAGCGCAACACAGAATTTAATTTTTATGTGTAATGATGGAGAAAAATGTAAATAAAAGCCAGAACTGAATTTCCAGGAAGTGGCTCTCTGATGTAGGATAGCATTTGATCAATGCGGGTACAATTTTAGCCAAGCAAATGTGAGTGTCCAAAATTCTTGCCCTTTCTCTTTATGACATGATTGCTGACAACCCTCACACAAAACTCTAAAAAAAAAAAAAATAGCCTGGACAAAAGTATTGGCACCCTCAGCCTTATACTTGGTAGCACAACCTTTAGACAAAATAACTGCAAACAACCGCTTCCGGTATCCATCAATGAGTTTCTTACAGTGCTCTGCTGGAATTTTAGACCATTTTTCTTTGGCCAACTGCTCCAGGTCTGAGATTTGAAGGGTGCCTTCTCCAAACTGCCATTTTCAGATCTCTCCACAGGTGTTGTATAGGATTCAGGTCTGGACTCATTGGTGGCCACTTTAGAAGTCTCCAGTGCTTTCTCTCAAACCATTTTCTACTGCTTTTTGAAGTGTGTTTCAGGTCATTGTCTTGCTGGAAGACCCATGACGTCTTAGGGAGACCCAGCTTTCTCACACTGGGCCCTACAATATGCGGCAAAATTTGTTGGTAGTCTTCAGACTTCATAATGTCATACACATGGTCAAGCAGTCCAGTGCCAGAGGCAACAAAGCAACCCCAAAACATCAGGGAACCGCTACCATTTTTGACTGTGAGGACTGTCTTTTCTTTGAAGTCATCGGTTTTTCCCCCTGTAAACTCTATGTTGATGCCTTTTCTCAAAAAGCTCTACTTTTGTCTCATCTGACCAGAGAACATTCTTACAAAACGTTTTTGGCTTTCTCAGGTAAATTTTGGCAAACTCCAGCCTGTATTTTTTATGTCTCTGGGGGAGTGGTGTTTACCAAAGAGTCCCTTTTCATTCAGATGACGACGGATAGTATGGGTTGACACTGTTGTACTCTCGGACTGCAGGACAGGTTGAACTTGTTTAGATGTTAGTTGAGGTTTTTTATCCACCATCCACACAATCTTTCGTTGAAATCTTTTCATCAATTTTTCTTTTCCGTCCACATCTAGGGAGGTTAGCCACAGTGCCATTACAGTGCTTTACACTTATTGATGACACTGCGCACGGTAGACACAGGAACATTCAGGTCTTTGGAGACTGCCCGTGCTTCCTCACAATTTTGCTTCTCAATTCTTCAGACAGTTCTTTGGTCTTCTTTTCTCCATGCTCAATGTGGTACACACAAGCACATAGGACAGAGGTTGAGTCAACTTTAATCTATTTTAACTGGCTGCTCGTGTTTAATTATTGCAGCCACCTGTTATGTGCCACAGGTAAGTAACAAGTGGTGTTAATTACACAAATTAGAGAAGCATCACATGATTTTTCAAAGGGTGCCAATACTTTTGTCCGGCCCATAATGATTGAATTTTTTTTCCGCCCGATTTTTTTTCGTGTTTTTTCATTGCAAGCAAAATAAATGAAGATGTTCTACATATATGCATATTTGACAATAAAGCTGAAGTTGAACTTGATAATACTACCAAAGCATTTGGAATTGCAATCATTTTCTGGGAGAAAATGAGCATTATCTGACAGAATTGCAGGGGTGCCAATACTTTTGGCCGGCACTGTATGTGGCCAAAACCCAGCAAACAAGGCAATGAAAGCTGCTTCGGCACATAGCGGCTAAGCATCAACAAAAGCGAATACACTGAGAGCATCATACCTCGTGGTGAACCGTATTGCCAAAGCCAAGAAACCTTTCACGATTGGAGAATAACTTGTCACACCTGTGATATTTGGATATTTGCCGTCAAGTTTTAGGGGAGGCCGCAGTTAAAAAAAGTTTATCAGCATATGGTGAGTTGCATTTTGCCTGCACTTAACATTCGTTTTTTGCCCCGTTGTGTTATTTCATATTTGCTGTACTTTTCTGCCACACATTGCTGGTCTGTGAAATTAAGGGCCCACATCACACTGGTCCGTGGTGCAAAAAAAGGTTGAGGACCACTGCAAGGCGAGATCTTGTTTGTTTCATCACAAATCAATCGTAGGAGCATATGCAATGTTTACATGTGAATGTTTAAGCAGCCTGTTCGCCTTGGACCTAAAGCCAGTCTTGGTCAATAAGGCAGCTCAAGAGGTTTCCATTTAATTGGTTTCTTGGCTATTTCCTAAGGTAGGATTACAAACTAATGCTGAGGAAAGACTAAAAGGATTTTCTTTGGTATACTTTAACAATGTCAAAACGGAGAAACATCGATCACACTTTTCATTTCCTGCCAACCAATGAAAAAAAGTCCATCAAAGTTAAATGATTTTCAAAGAAAGCCTCTTCATATCTAATAACCCGGGTGCACATATTTTTTTTGCCCAGGTTCTCAGAGGAGGACCTGGAGAAGTGACTTGGTCCTCATTGAGCTTGAGAGCCGACCCGCCTGATGCGATAAAATTATGACAAGCTTTACTAGAGCCAATTACCTTTAATCAATTATATAAACAATTAATGCTTGACTAACATCAACTGGCATAACAAAATTGCCATTACTTTGAAGTGAAATGTAAAGAAATAAACATAAAAGCACTAATTCAAAATAAAGGGCATTATGCGGCTCCCACATTAACTCCAAGCAGGGGTGCACATAAGTGGTCCGCATGCGTGCATGCGTACTGGACGTAGACAAACGCGCTGGCCCTCAACGGCTTCCATACGCTTTTGCGTACCGATGGCTGACCACTGTATTGGCGGCGGACACGAGAAAATAACTTCTCAAGATGTGAAGAGGCAGGCCCCACTGAGTATTTATTTCCGGGTTCCCCCACCCCCGTCAAAAGACAGACAGACGACAGAGACGTCCCCGGAGCTACCGAAAAAAAGGACTTTTGCTCAAAAGTGGCTGCAGGAGGTACCATGGCTAGAAGCAAATGATGCTGGCACGGAAATGCGGTACAAAATGTGCCGTGAGAATCCCAATGTTTTTCTTTTTCCAAAGCTAGACAGCTAGTGAATGACGCCATAATAATCAGACTTCTTCCTTTTTCATTTGATTTATTAATAAAATGGCCTCAAACCATTGTCCTCTTTAGACCGTCGTAAAACTACAAAAAAAAAAGTACACAAGCATTGCATTAGCAACAACGTTAGCTTAGCACGCTATACGGGTTCACTAAACATAAACAAAAAGCGTTTCATACAAAAAATATAACATTTCACTTACTAACATAATATGTACATTATTTACAACAACCATACTTACGGACAAATCTTGTCCAAGGATCATATAAGCACAACATTACAACGTAGGCGTCAGCCCGAGACGTCGTGCAGCCGTATTGAACTGGCAAGACAACAATAAATCATGTCGCAAAGCGACCACAAGAGTTCGCTGTTAGACAGCACAAACAGCCTTGCTGTAAAACTTACCAAAAGGCAGAATACTGTCTGAGCGGGACATGTGCGTTAATTGCATCAAATATTTTAACGTGATTAATTAAAAAAATTAATTACCGCGCGTTAACGTGATAATTTTGACAGCCCTAATATATATATAATATATATATATATATAGTATATCATAATGAAAAATCCCATATGACACATTACGGTTCAAAAGTTTGGGGTCGCTTTGACCCCAGACATTTGAACGGTAGTGTATATATAGTATAAAGTAAATGTTAAAGCAAGAACGTTTCAAGTTTTTCTTAGATACTTGTACTTATATAATATTTTGCACCTGTATCTGTGATTTTACTTGAGTAAAAAAAAGTGTGTACTTCATCCACCACTGGCCACAGATGATGGTTGTTTTGAAACACAGAAGCTTAGAAGTGAAGGATGTTTTGCTTTTTTTCCTGACATGACGGTGCAACAGAACACATTAAAGCCCATACAGTTTTCCACGACTATAACCGACAACATGTAACGTCTTGCATTCACTAGCACGTTCAGGTATAAACAAAACTTGAAAGCAATGTTATGCTATACACTGAGCTTAAAGAAAAACTCTTTCAAGCGGTCAGTAATATGTTTAACGTGATTAGCTTATTGAGGGCTGCAATGGCAAACTCCGAAAGCCATTTTACGCCTCCGCTTACAGCAGAACCAATGTGCTTTGGTTGCCGTGACGCTAATGTTTACCAACCTCCACCCTTTAGGGCAACCTGAGAGCATTCCCATTTTCCCAGGCTCAATTCAAGGCGTCAAAAGCAGCACAAGAAAGGGAATTGTTGCGGAGCAAATAAGTCACGTCGCATCAGCGGTGCAGTAATGTGTTTCTAATGAGCGTCCAAAATGAGAAATCCTTTTGTATGAAGCTGGAGTAATTAATAACAGGAAAAAACAAACAGGGGACGAACGACAGAACAATATGGGCTGAGCGCAACTAACGAGCTTGCAATATGGATTTATGCTGATGTATTGCCATGACGGACACACTAGACGGCAGGCATGTGGCTGCAGGTGCTTTGAAACCAACATATCCACTACATTATCAATAAGTGTCATAGTGTTAGTATCTCTCAGGTTCCACGTTTTGCAAATGAAATTCTCAGAATGGTCATTTCTTATTGTGATGCCTCGAGATGCGAGTTTGACTAATCCTTTGACCACACTCATAAATTAACTTGGCCATCATATTCTGTGTTGACACAAACAAACACTAAAAAACACACTACATCTTTTTTATACTGTATGTGTGCATGTTGATTGTTTGAACTTCCATGATTTGTTTGACTTGAATACATTTTTTAATCTATACTACTTACACTTTGTAGGTGAGAGTGTATATAGAATCTTAATTACTGAGAGGAGATAAAGTTTCATGCAGATATTGCTCCTGGATGGAAGTGAACAAAGTGTAATAGGATCCCACAGAAGCATAACAAATTACATCCTGATCTGATGAGATTTGACAGAGATATACTACATAGTGAATGTATCATAAATGGGATTTTCCATGTAAAATGTTTCAACTGGCATAATAACACGGATCATCAGTCTTCATTTACCAATCCAAAGGTTGTGGGTTCTGCCCTTGTTACTATGTCAAACTGTTTTTAAACGAGATGGTTCACGATTGTATAGTTTAGGGTTGGGCATCCTACAGTGTATCACAAAAGTGAGTACACCCCTCGCATTTCTGTAGATATTTAAGTATATCTTTTCATGGGACAACACTGAAAAAAATGACACTTTGACACAATGAAAATTAATCTGTGTGCAGCTTATACAATAGAGTTAATTTATTTTCCCTTCAAAACAGCTCAAAATACAGCCATGAATATCTAAACCTCCAGCAACAAAAGTGAGTACACCCCTTAGAAACTATGTACATCCCTAAATGCCCAAATTGAGTACTGCTTGTCATTTGTCCTCCAAAATGTCATGTGACTCGTTACAAGAGTGCTGTCAGCATTGCTGCAGATTGAAGAGGTGGGGGGTCAGCCTGTTAGTGCTCAGACCATACGCCGCACTCTACATCAAATTGGTGTGCATGGCTGTCACCCCAGGAAGAAGCCTCTTCTGAAGACTGTACACAACAAAAAGGCCGCCCGTCTTATCAGACCATAGGACATGGTTCCAGTCATCCATGTGCTTTATTGACATGTCTTCAGCAAACTGTTTGCGGGCTTTGTTGTATACCGTCTTCAGAAGAGGCTTCCTACTGGGGTGATAGCCATGCACACCAATTTGATGTAGAGTGTGGCGTATGGTCTGAGCTAGGGCTGTCCCAAACGACTAATTTCCTCCCGATTAGTCAGCCGACTATTTTTACGATTAGTCGACTAATCTAATTTGTTATTTATTTATTTTTTTTACTACTTGAATAATGAAATTTTTGTTCGTCCGAATTTTATTCATTTTTTTCTTAATGCTTTGCCAAAATGTATATGATCGGGAAAAATTATCGGGAATGATTGGAATTGAATCGGGAGCAAAAAAAAGCAATCGAATCGGGAAATATCGGGATCGGCAGATACTCAAACTAAAACGATTGGGATCGGATCGGGAGTAAAAAAACATGATCGGAACAACCCTAGTTGTAGGATTAGGCTTATAGTTGAAGTTAGGTTCACAAGAGTTAGTAAAATAGGGTCAAGTTGTTAGAGTTGATGTTTTGAAATGTCTTTACTCCATCTCCATGGGCGACTATGACTCGGTGGTGGCGATGCAGAAGATACCACCACCATAGTGTTGGCATGCGAACGTGGGTTGCATGTTACGTTAGTGTGCGTCTGCCCCCGGGCACTTCCCGCATCAGCCGGTTGCTGCTGTATGTGCATGACAGCTGACATCGGTGGGCTGATTCAGTGACAGCTTGTGCAACGCATAGTCATACACACGCAAAGATGTAAACATACATAAACGATTCACTCTGCAAACTGTAAGCAGTGGATTTTTAAAACATTAATCTTCTTAAGTTTTCACAAACACATCTTATTCTTATTCACTTAAAAAAAAAAAAAAAAAAAAGCCTATGAGGGCAATAATAGTTTACGGGGGGCCAAGGGGGGCCGGGCACCCCTGAGTGAATGAAAAGTGTCATTGCCTGTAATTGACTTTTCTATATATGATTTTAAAATTAAGAGTTTCCTGGTAAAATATTGTCTAGAAAAGTTGTAAAGCATTAAAACAATTAACAAAAATGAATTAATTGAACAAAAAAACCCCCCGATAATTTTATAATGAGTCCAGATTATTTTTCGAACAGATCATGTGACTAGCACCTTAGACGGTCATTTGCTTTGCTTAGCCAAAACCATTCGAGGACCGAAGAGGCAAGATGGATATACATAATTTTTTCAAACCTAAGCTTCCAAAAGCGACAACAACTAAGCAAGAGCCAAGGATTAAACATGTGGCCCATGAAACGCAAGAGAGCACCGCTAAAACGGTGAGCGGAATTTCAATTTGCCCTACTGAAGATGCTAATTGTACAACAGAGCCACCACCAGTGTCTTGCCAATGTAGTTACCCCAGTCAAAAATTGTATAACCTGGCCGCGGGAGCACACACACACACACACACACTAGTTATGTGGACTTAAACAATTAATTGAAGCCAAAAAAGAACCACAGTTATATATTTTGGACATCGACATCATTACAGTAATAGGTTGAACGATCATCCTACAAGTATAACAGTAAAACATTGCCTTTTTTTAAGTTCAGTACGTATGTTAGCTTATACGACAGGAAAAAGAAAGTTTTTTTTTTTTAAATGGATGGGCCATGTTTTAAAACCTCGTAGATGATTACATCACCAAAACATGGAAATCAAGCAAATCAGTGCAGCGTAGTGGCTCCGCCCAGGGGATACAATTTTTGATGGGGGTAACTACATTGGCACGACACCAGCGGTCGTACCATGTTCAATGGATGATAATCTTGGCGAAAAGTATAGCTGTCCTAAGCAGTCTGATTTAGAATTCCCACAAAAAACGCTCATTTTCAACTTATTATAAATACTCTTGTAAGTTAATTTTATTGCTGACACTGCGTTTCAGGGTCACCCAAAAGTCAAACTCTGCCTCTGAATAAATGCCGGGGGTCGATTTTGCCATTAAAGAGCACAATAGTGCATTGATGCAATGTTGCAACTCACATATGATCCTACAAGATCACCCCCCCCCATCCTCAAAGTTTGCTGTAGGCGTCTGTCATCATCAATCAAAAGATCCTTTAGTTGAAGTTCTCATTAGTCTGGGTTCCCTCCAAATGTATCACAAAGACCACCAATCCTCCCATCCATCAATCATTGTGTCCATCCATAGAACACAAGATGCGATCTCAGGTGACATTGAGCGGAGGGCTGGGACATCACTGAAAGACCACCAATCATCATGCATTATTGTCCTAATTCAAATTGATGCCAAATTGTATGATGGGGGTCCATCCTTCAACTAACCTGCAAACCTAACCAAGCACTGTTGATAGACTTGATGGATGGTTAAAACTGATGTATAGCAAAAGATTCACAGAGGTTCAATAGACTAAAGACCTCTACCTAGGCCAACAATCTTAAACATGTCTGCCTGATGCTTGCCAGGGGATTCTGTTCTACTCTGTTCTCAGAGTAGCTGTAACTCAGAATGAATAAGATTCATCTTTTTCTGGCCAAGTATGTTGAAAACACACAAGCCTCTTTCAGACATACAGTGGGACAAATAAGTATTTAGTCAACCACTAATTGTGCAAGTTACCCACTTGAAAATATTAGAGAGGCCTGTAATTGTCAACATGAGTAAACCTCAACCATGAGGGACAGAATGTGGAAAAAAAAAACAGAAAATCCCATTGTTTGATTTTTAAAGAATTTATTTGCAAATCATGGTGGAAAATAAGTATTTGGTCAATACCAAAAGTTCATCTCAATACTTTGTTATGTACCCTTTGCTGGCAATAACGGAGGCCAAACATTTTCTGTAACTCTTCACAAGCTTTCCACACTGTTGCTGGTGTTTTGACCCATTCCTCCATGCAAATGCTCCTCTAGAGCAGTGATGTTTTGGGGCTGTCATTGGGCAACACGGACTTTGAACTCCCTCCACAGATTTTCTATGGGGTTGAGATCTGGAGACTGGCTAGGCCACTCCAAGACCTTGAAATGCTTCATATGAAGCCACTCCTTTGTTGCCTTGGCTGTCTGTTTGGGATCATTGTCATGTTGAAAGACCCAGCCACGTCTCATCTTCAATGCCCTTGCTGATGGAAGGAGATTTTCACTCAAAATCTCTCGATACATGGCCCCTTTCATTCTTTCCTTTACACAGATCAGTCGTCCTGGTCCCTTTGCAGAAAAACAGCCCCAAAACATGATGTTTCCACCCCCATGCTTCACAGTTGGTATGGTGTTCTTCGGATGCAATTCAGTATTCTTTCTCCTCCAAACACGAGAACCTGTGTTTCTACCAAAAAGTACTATTTGGTTTCATCTGACCATAACACATTCTCCCAGTCCTCTCCTGGATCATCCAAATGCTCTCTAGCGAACCGCAGACGGGGCTGGACGTGTACTGGCTTCAGCAGGGGGACACGTCTGGCAGTGCAGGATTTGAGTCCCTGGCGGCGCATTGTGTTACTGATAGTAGCCCTTGTTACTGTGGTCCCAGCTCTCTGTAGGTCATTCACTAGGTCCCCCCGTGTGGTTCTGAGATTATTGCTCACCGTTCTCGTTATCATTTTGACGCTACAGGGTGAGATCTTGCATGGAGCCCCAGATCTAGGGAGGTTATCAGTGGTCTTGTATCTCTTCCATTTTCTAATAATTGCTCCCACAGTTGATTTCTTTACACCAAGCGTTTTACCTATTGCAGATTCAGTCTTCCCAGCCTGGTGCAGGTCAACAATTTTGTCTCTGGTGTCCTTCGACAGCTCTTTGCCATAGTGGAGTTTGGAGTGTGACTGACTGTCAGTTTGTTTATTTACTCATCATTCAAGGTACACACAATACATGGTCATATACAAACAGTTCATCTGATAAGATGTGCGAAATGGACACTCCAAAGAAGCTATTTAAAGCAATTAGGAGGGGCCCAGTTGGACAGCATACACATATGACAATGAAAATCCAGAAACGGTACAAGGATGATGCCTGGACTAAAACAAGTTCAAGTGAACTACGACCGCCTGGCTCGAAGAGCTCACATGCAACAATTAAATCTGCAATTAATTAATCAGCCTTGAAATAAAAAACAATTATTAAATCTGGCTTTAAGGGTTGATGTACCGTAATTTCTGGACTACAAGCCGCTACTTTTTCCCCTCATTTTACGTCCTGCGGCGTGTGCAATGATGCGGCCAATTTGTGTATTTTTCTGACGGCCGCTAGGGGCGCTCGAGCATGGAATGTGGGAGTGAGACACGTGGAATATATGTGTTGAGGAAGACGCTAGTTTGCACTATTACCGGTAGTTTAACTTTGTGCGTTGTGCATGAATAGAGGTGGCGGACCCTCGTCTTTGTGCATGAGTAGAATTGGCAGACCTGCATCATGGAAAATGCTAAAAGAAATTAAATTATCCATCCGAGTTGTATGGGAAGCTTTGATGACGAGCGGCGAGAGATCGTTTGCCAAGACTCGCTGCATGCGAAGAGCAGCTTTTGCACAGGTTTGCCGGGGGAGCCTAGCAGCCTGAAGCGCTGTGAAAGAGTCCGCCATCACCAACGGATTTCGAGGGGCCAGTCTGCTGCGTGACGAGGAGGACGGCACAGGTTAGGAGTGAATTTCGCTCATTATGGGAGACATTGGAAGGCGACAGCGATGGAGATACTGAGTAGGTGCGTGGCGAAGTGCATCTGCGCGTCTTCATATCCGACACTGAGGGTGAAGACTTCCATGGTTTGAATGCACAGGAGGAAGATGAAAATTGCTAACAAAGACTTTTGTTTTTATCAACCAGCACAATTAGTGCTGCACCGCCATGCTGATGCTATGTAACTTCCGTGCCGCTGCTATATAACTGCTGTGTTTGCCGGCGCTGTTTGGAACCAGGGCCGGCCCAGGCCATTTGGGGGCCCTAAGCAAAATAATGCAAAGGGGCCCATATTTTTGGCCCACTATTTCATCACAGTCTACTGTAAAACCCATACATGCAAACCACCCATTCGTCCATATTTTGTATATTAATCAGATTTTGTTGCACTACATACTTCAAACTTCTCACCCCAAATAATTGTCAGTACTTACAGTAGATAGCGCCAAACCTTTTGCTAAAAGAGGAAAGAAAGACGTTAAGGAAGAACTTTTATTTTTTTAAGCTTGTAATCAAGTATCAAAACTCACAAAAGTCAAATAAAGCAAACTGTAGTAAACAAAAGAGAATATAAATTTGACAAATTTTATAACTTTTTACAAACAATTGCCAGATTGGGGGCTCCCTAGTGGTCAGGGGCCCTAAGCAGCTGCATAGTCTGCGTATAGACCCTACCCACGTGACGTCACAGCTCCGCTCTCCTGAATGGTACCGCCCACTTGTCCGTCAAAACATAGTGTTAACCTGTTACGGCTACGTACATTTCTCCTATTTACGGCGTGTTTTTCTGCTCCTTAACATTAATAATCAAAATGGTGAAGGCGTGTGTGGCTGTTGGTTGCACTAACAGAGAAGATGGAAGGAGAGACTTGAAGTTTTACCGTATTCCGAGGGATCCAAAGAGGAGAGCGAAATGGACGGCTGCAATTCGACGTGAAAACTGGGCACCAAAAAATCACCACAGACTATGTAGTAGTCATTTTATATCCGGTAAGATGCATTTAAGATATACTTAGAGGGTTTTGGGCTGACAAATAACCACAATTAAGATCATTGTGAGGCTAATCGCCGACAACATACGACGTAGTACGACATAGTTTCAAATTCAAGATGTTTGTGACTTCCCTTTCTTCCACCATCGTTATTTTTTGAATAATATTTAGCTGGTACCAAGTGAAAGAAATTGGCCTCGTCTACGGAGCTGACAAATAACCACAATTAAGATCATTGCGAGGCTAATCGCCGACAACATACGACGTAGTACGACATAGTTTCAAATTCAAGATGTTTGTGACTTCCCTTTCTTCCACCATCGTTATTTTTTGAATAATATTTAGCTGGTACCAAGTGAAAGAAACTGGCCTCGTCTACGGGGCTGACAAATAACCACAATTAAGATCATTGCTAGGCTGATCGCCGACAACATACACGTATGTATGTAGTGAGAGTGCTATCGCTAAACCATATAAACATTAAAAGCCTTAACTCCATTGACAAACGACATGAAATACATTAGACTTGACAGTGGATGTTAGCGATAACAAAAGATTTTGAATTGAAAATTTCGTAACTCACCTTTCCAAGCACAAGATAGATTCCTGCCGAACGAGGACCTGTTTCACCCAACCAGCAACGAAGTATTTATAAGCCTCCAAGCTCTTGAAGTTTTTCAAATTTTCGTGGGAATAGGCTGATTTTGTGTGGACAAGATAATTGTAAATATCAGCGTAGCAGATGTCAGGCAGACAGGGCGAAGACAGTGGGTCGAAAAACATCGATTTGGGCATCAAATATGGATCTGGCGACTGTATAGAACGAAGCTTTTCCACATAACGCCTTTTATGCAACACATCCAGTGAGTTTACGGCATCAGAAAACACCGGGTCTTCCATGAAATGCATTTTAAATTCCTCGATCAATTGAAAACAATGCTAATACAGAGACAAAATGACGGACAAGTGGGCGGAACCACACAGCGAGCACGTGGTTTTGTGACGTCGGTGGGTAGGGTCTATAGGCTGGGCCGGCCCTGTTTGGAACGAAAAGTTAAGGTGTAATTTTGAAAACTGTGTATATCTTTGTCAGTGTCTATTGTTACTAAGTGGGCACACGCGGCTTAGAGGCAGGAGAGGCTTATATATGTACAAATGGTTTTTCCTTTAAAAATGTACTGGGTGAGGCTTGTAATCAGGGGCGTCCAATAGTCCATAAATTACGGTACATGCAGCTACATCCCTATTATATACCGACCAACTCTAATTGTGATACCTTTACAAATAACCGAGCAGTAGCCTTTTTAGTTATTGTCCTCACGAAGAACAACAAAGAAAGTGGTCTAAAATAAATAAAAAGGTCCACTTGTGTTTTGTAGATCTCAACACACAAACTCAAAGTGACTTCATGAGACCATCATTCTTTTTCCACCCTCTTCCTTTCCCCTAAGGCCGTATGTGCAAATGGTTTTCATGCCATAAGGAGGTTTGACGCTCACTTCCAGCTCACGTTCTGCTCCACTAATGCTGCACCCCATCCTATTCCAGCTTTCAGTGACGTGAAGTCGCCGCCACTGCAAGTGGCGCGATAACAAGCGAGAGCGTCCATTGTGTCCAAGGTGCCGCGGGAGGGGAGGGGTGACATTGAGTGACGATTGAGGGACTTACAACCTTAGTGAAGAGCCATAGCAAGGGGTAAGCGCAAGAAATCCGATTTCTCCCTTTTCCCTAACACGGGCATGAGCTGGCAGTAGTACAAGGCTGGGATAAATGGAAATACATCAGAGTGGAAGGATGAGATTATCCTGGTTGGGATTTGGACGTGGACTTTGAGGAAATGCTGAAGGTGAAAGTAGAGACGAGGCTCTCACCTAAACCAGAAGAGAGCAGTCAGCTGAAAGATTAGTGAGAACCCAAAGATTTACAAGCACTCTCTTGTTTTCCCCCCTTTCTTTGAAAAATGCAGTCAGCTGCATTTGTGGGCTTGAGGCCGTTTGGGCTCCCTTATAAAGCTGTGGCTTTGCACATTATTACGCTTGTGTGCTAATAATTGCTTTCATTAGGAAGAGCTCCCATTAGAATCCATGCAATTAGATGCTCTCCAATAAACAAACTGACCATGTGTTTCAGAGAGCAATTAGTGCTTTTACTAATGACTAAACTGCTTACTTTCACATTTGGTGTGGAAAACAAGGTACACAAGGACCTCATCTGAATCTACCAAAAGGTTATTTTCGTCCTTTTCATTAGCTTTAGAGATGCTGCTATCAGTTTTTTTAAAAGAGTCGATAATGTAGTAATTATGCCCTTGATTTTTTGAGAAATTCATTTTGCATTATTGAACAATAATAGCTGTGTCTACCCTTGACCACCAATTCGACAATAAAATACCTTTTAACTAGCAGTGGTAGTGGTTTTAAATTAGCTAACAATTTTTATGTTACTTTGTTTGGTAATAGTAGAGGAGTAATGCATGGTTTATGCTTCTGCTATGGGCCGATGGCGTAGCTATGGCGTCGACTTGACGGCGTCTATGAGCATTTGAAGCTCTGCGTAGAAGTGATGCATTGCTGTAGTGCACCGTCCAGTCATAGTGGGGTGTATCTTTATCTTTATTTGGTTTCAAGGTCTTTTGTAGGCTTTCGCAGGGCTTCACATGAGCTGGAGCTCATTGTAATCGACAAAGAATTGCCTTTACTACAAATGGAAAATGTTTGCGGAGGTGGTCTGTCCGACCACTGAACAAGTCGAGGCAGAGAACAGGTGAATTTGGCACACTTATTCACCCACTGAAGGTCATGGACGAGATGCACTTTCGATATTTTCGGATGTCAGCCGCCAGCAGTGACTATCTTCTTCGCCGAATTCAACCTGTAACTCATTCACTCCCAGCCATTTTCACCGGAGCAAGGCCCTTCGCTCCTGGCCGTTTTACTGTATTTTGACTGATTTTGCAAGGCCCACAGAAAATTCTGGTCCATTGCTATATAAACATATAAACACCAGAAGAAAGATTAGACTCTCTTCTTTCAGCAGGAAAAAAAGTAAGTTCATATATTTTCCATTCTTTAGAAATCAGCATTAGAAAAGAGCTTAGTTTGAGCAATTTTCCAATTTCTGATTAAAAAAACAGAGAAATTGAGCTTTTTGTGAAAGTATACATTTCAAACATAACTTTAACGCAGCTATTTTCTGCTTTGGTTACATCCCAAACATCTAAATAATGTTTTCCTTTTACAAAATAACAAAAACAACAAGACCAATAGAGCTTTTGGTAGCAAAGTAACAATTTATTTACACATAACTGAGAGATGACGCTGTTGTCACCGCGACAGCCGGGCAAACTTTTCCGTCATCGCCCCCTGTCTCATAAAGATGGATATTTTTGGGTCTGCTCGGCGATCAGCATGGACTCAACGACATCGTCCGCTGCACTGGTGGTCCCGGTCGTTCTGCTCGGTCGTCCAGCGCCTGGCATCCCGGGCTTCCTCTCGGTTTTTCTACTCGGTCGTCCGCCACCTGGCATCCTTCCGCCGGCGTCCCGGCCGTTCATTGCCGTTGAATTGGGTTGCGGATGTTACCAAATGAGCTACAGTAGCGCCAGTTTTATTGCTTTAAAATGGATTTTCAGCTTTGTGCTTTGGAGCTCATTTGAATCAGAACCCTGTCTCTTATGAAAAAAAATATAAAAGACGTATCAATACGTCTTTGGGACATTGAAACAACTAAATATAGAATATATTTATACGTTTTTGGGAGAAAATGAGTTCATAACACACCGGCAAATACGTAGCATGCCATGAAAATAAAATGAAAGCAATGACATTTTGTGTGGACCAATCACAGTCCTTGCTGTTCATGGAGCAATGCGTCACTGCAATGCGTAGTCAGGATTTTTGGTAGGTGCATGTCAGGCCAAGCAGTGTACGCTGTTGCCACTGTAGCTACGGCGTCACCCTGACTTTGTAACTTTTCAGTTCTGGTCGATTTTCGCGGTGAGGCTACGTTTCCCATGATGACCAGCGCTGCATTCCCTATGAGGACCAGCGCACACCTACAGTGTCGTTAAATCATCAATCAAACAAAAATCAAACTCCTGGTCGCCTGCAGATGGATTAAACAACATTTCTGTTTCCAGCGTCTGTGTGAAGCTTGAATAGTAATACGATAATTATGCCAGTTGTGGCTTAACAATAGCATATGACGGTTAGCAACTGTTTGGCTAAACCCCCAAGCTCCCACCCCACCCGAACTCATCAGCACTGACGAGTTCGGTTGAGGAGGGCTGGGGGGCGTCACGCCAGCGAGTGAAAGCTGGGCCAATGTTTATTCTGTATATCCTGGTAGCCTACCTTTTTTCCCTCCTCAGACAAAACTTTTTTGTCTCTTGTTGCTCTGCCATCTTTGCAGAATTCGCGTTAATGCGTTCACATCGACTTCCGTTTTTATAATGAATGGGAAAGGGGGAAGTGACGTATGTAGTAAAGAGGTCCGCACGTTTGTAGTTTTTTTTTCTATGGCAGGGTTCCTGCCCCCCTCCTCAAAGTTAATTAGTGCCGGTGAAAGCGATACAGACCCCCTCAAGATATAAAAGAGGTGTCATTTTTCAGTCGACATATAATCACAAATAGTTGTATTTAGTTCATTTCGTTTACACTTATAGATTAGCTGAATTTTTCTTTTATCTCACAAATGTTATTAAACTATTTTATAAAGGTTGAAAAATTACCTAGTGTTGCTTTAAGTCTTTTTACTTTACATATGACATGTTTTTCTTTATTATTATTATTTTTTTAAAGTGATCTCAAAGTTTGGTCATTATCTGTCTTTAGCTTGCTGCCATCGAAGAGGAGTTACTGATGAGTTATGAGAAATGTTGCCATATAAATGGGTAACTAAAGCACGTTATTCTGTTCCATATTTTTGCTTGCTACATGTATATTTTATATATGTTGGTGATAAATTTGATTCTTGAATCCAGTTTTACATTAAAGTTCTCCATCGTGGGCAGATTAAAAAACAAACAGGAGTTTTAGCCACTTTGGAGCTTTAATTTTTAAGATAAGTCAAATGATAGCTTGACTAATTTTTATATATGGCGGAAAACACTCAGGTGAATTGAAGTTCCGCTCTGAGACCCCCAATTTGGCTAAATTTCGAAATTGTCCTGTATGCATGTGTGATACATCATTGTAAAGCTTAAAATCTTCTGGGGGAAGAAAATTTTTGAACAGGAGGCATTTTTTTGAAAGAAAAAAAAAAAAAAAATTAAACAGCAAAATCCTATCTGGAGGTGAGAGCACGCGACAGCAGAATTAGTCGCCATGACTTTAACGAGATATTATCGTGTACCTACTTTGTTTTGATCCAAAAACTCCAAGTCGCATGTCATCACTGAGGGTCAAGACAAAGCTGCAAATGGCCACAGCCGGATTTTTTGGAGATCTTATGGGTGAAACATGGCAATATAACAAGAGTCGGGATACAGTAAACGCAGACATCAAGGAGTTATCGTGATTTTCTTTTCATATATTTACCCTTTATAACTGTTTTTTTTCAAATTTTCTTTGTTTGGATCGATTATCATCTAACATATCGGAGAAAATGAGACAGTAACAAAAAAAACAAAAGCAAAAAAAATACAATTAAAAGATAGTTACGTGGTAGATGTCCGTACCTGGAACATCGGACCTTCTCGGTAATGACTGGGGAATTTTCCTCCTCACAAACGTCTCTGTCTTGTGGGGTGCCACAAGACTCTATTTTGGGGCCTGTTCTCTTTGCACTTTATCTCCTACCTTTAGGATCAATTATAAAAAAACATAGTAACTCTTCATTTTTATGCTGATGACCTGCAGCTGTATCTCCCCCTGAGACCCAACGAACAAACTGCTCTCTCTAAATTAATGGAGTGCATATCCGATGTGAAGCAGTGCCTAGCACAAAACTTTTTACATCTTAACGAAAGCAAAACTGAATATATTACTTTTGGCACACCTTCTATATTAAATGCCCGTGAGCCCATCTCTGGCACTCTGGCTCCCTTTTTTAAAACACATGTTAAAAATCTCGGAGTGATATTCGATAGCAGGCTCAACTTTGAAAAACAGATTAGTTCTGTTGTAAGAGCAAGTTTTTTCCAGCTCCGTCTCTTGGCCAAAGTGAAGCCTCTTCTTACTCGCCATGACCTTGAAAAAGCAATTCACGCTTTCATAAGCTCAAGGCTGGATTACTGCAACGCACTTTATGTTGGTCTTCTCAAGTCCTCAATTTCTTGTCTCCAACTTGTTCAAAATGCTGCTGCTCGATTTTTAAGAGATACACCTAGACGTGAACATATTACCCCCGTGCTATCATCGCTCCACTGGCTTCCAGTCCATTTTAGAATTGATTTTAAACTTTACTGTTTGTTTTTAATTCTATTAATGGCCAGGCTCCTCCTTACTTATCGGAAACTTTAACCATCCGTAATTCTGGCAGGACTTTTCGCTCTACCGGCCAACTTCATTTGCACGTTCCGAGGTCCAAACTCAAGAGACCTCGGAGACCGATCTTTTGCGGTTGCTGCCCCCAGGTTATGGAATAGTCTTCCCCCAGATTAGTTTAGCCTGGTTTTATTTCTTAAGGGTTTTTAATGTTTTTGGATTTTAACTGTTTTATTGTTTTATTTGCTGTCTGACTTTTATCGTGATGCGTTTTTTTTTTTTTTTCTTTTTTTTTTCTTAATGTCATTGTATAATACTTTCCTGCCTTTTATTTACTATGAGCCATGTTTGTCTTTGTTGTAAAGCACTTTGGGGACCTTTCGGGTTGTAAAGGGCTATATAAATACATTTGATTGATTGATTGATTGACTTTTTTACAGAGACCATTTTTATCCATTGTGACGTAATTTGTTTAAAAGTTTAAAATATGCGAGTGAATAATTTTTTAAAGTAGTTTTTTTTTTTTTTTAAACAAAATATTAGACATCAATTCATGATTCTAAGCTAAAAATGGCAGACATTTTGAACATTTTGAATAATAAATATAATTAATTATTACCTTGTTTCGATCCAAAAACTCCATGTAGCCAGGGCCGGCCCAGGCCATTTTGGGGCCCTAAGCAAAATAATGCAAAGGGGCCCATATTTTTGGCCCACTATTTCGTCACAGTGTACTGTGAAACCCATACATGCAATCCAAGCCATACGTCCATATTTTGTATATTAATCAGATTTTGTTGCACTGCATACTTCAAAATTCTCACTCCAAATGATTGTCAGTACTTACAGTAGATAGCGCCAAACCTTTTTCTAAAAGAGGAAAGAAAAAAGTTAAGGAAGAACTTTTATTTTTTTAAGCTTGTAATCAAGTATCAAAACTCACAAAAGTCAAATAAAGCAAAATGTAGTAAACAAAATAGAATATAAATTAAACAATTGCCAGATTGGGGCCCCCCTAGTGGTCAGGGGCCCTAAGTAGCTGCATAGTCTGCGTATAGGCTGGGCCGGCCCTGCATGTAGCATGTATCACTGAGTGTCAAGACACAGCTGTGAATGGCCACAGCTAGATTTTTTAGGGATTTTATGGGTGAAACATGGTAATATAACAATGGCCGCGATGCAGAAATCGCAGACATCAAGGAGTGGTCGAGATTTTCTTTTTCCTATTTTTACCCTTTTAAACTTTTTAAAGTTTTTTTAAAAATTTCCTTTGCTTGGATCGATTATTTATCATCTAAAATATTGGGGAAATCCGACAGTACCCCCCCCCCCCCAAAAAAGCCAATTAAACGATAGTTATGAGTTAATAGCCGTGACTTTTTTACCGAGGCCATTTTTTTCATTGTGACAAGTTAAAGATATGCGAGTGAACAATTTTTCAGTCGTTTTTTTTTTTTTTTTCAAACGAAATATTAGACATCAATTAATGATTCTAAGCTAAAAATGACAGACATTTTGAATAATAAATAATAATTAATTACCTTCGTTTTACGGCTGGGTTGAAACAAAGCGGTTGCGCGACGTCTATAAACGGGGGTTTCCAGGGTAAAACGGACAAATTAAAAATAGTTCGGGGGGTTAATGCGCCATGAATCTGGCAGCATATAGACATATTGTTCTATCAAACACAACAGTTGTTTTAGCTTAAAATAAAGCAATTTCTTTTAAGGAGGAGTGCAAGAGCAGAAACTGCTTTTTTAAGGCTAGTCTGTGTTTTCCACCATATACATTTTGACCTGTTTTTCAAAGTTTGTAAGGTATTGTAGAAGGTCCTTTTACAGTATTCCATTCTTTTCTGAAAAAGTTCATTTCCATTTTAGGCCATTACCATAATTTTCCTGCATTATTTAGAACAAATCCAACAGTTAGGGCCAACAAATAACAAGTGTGTCATTATTTTAAACAAAATAAATAAAATAAAAAAAGAACTCGCATGGAGCTATTCTTCTGCCACATTAGCGGGCTCTCAAAGAAAGTGTGTCATCAATTTTTCACAGCTCAGCTTTGCTCTTTGGCGGGACAAATCCATTCCCGTCATTGTTGTTGGAAGTCGCAAGAGATGAGGGACGTTTTTTCTTCTTTTTTTCCCCCCGTTTCCTTTTGTTTAGCATAAGCAGGTTACTTCAACCGCACGAGTTGCGTCATCAGCACTGAAGATGACCGGCTGGCGAAAATTTGCATGTTATGTCATCGCATACTAAACTCTCAAAATCTATAAACGACTTTAAAAAGAACCATAGCGGGATACATTGAGACTTCCTAAATATTAAATTCCTCCTTTGCAGGAAGTACAAACCAGCCTGAAAAGTCTTTTAATGCAAACATGTCTGCTGAAGCATACAATAACTGGGACATTAAAGTGTCTTTTAGAGCTACTAGTACAGGCAGTGATAAACTCTAATTCCTTAGATAAAAACTGGAGAGCCCATACCTGTTTTGAATAGAAAGTCTACTGTTAGTTCGAAGGCTATATTCACATTCATGGAGAATGATGTAAGATGTGATGAATGGTTGAAAAGTACCATTTTAATGCTAGGCTGAGTGCTCCATTCAAGTTCTAGTATATCAATAGAAAAAGAAAAAGGTAACAAAATTTTTAGCCCTTTACGGCCGTCAGTTTTATTTATTTATTTTATAAGGGCAGTGCACATTGATGAACATCTACAGTCCCGAACAAAAGTCTTGTCTCTTATCCATTTTGTAGAAACAGTTGCTAATAACCTGACTTTTAATTATTCAATTTGTTTCATAAATGGCTCGTATGAAAGCTAAGACCATCCCAAATGATATTGAATGTACAAAAATATATTTGTTTCACTGAAAAAAAAAAAAAAAAAAAAATCATTTAACGAAGACATAAAGGTCAAATTTTGGCAGAAATTAGACAGAAAGTAGTGTGAAAATTGAACAAAAAATGTACTTCAAAGACAAAAATATGTTACATAACCATAAGCGGATTTTAAGGGGGGGCAGGCCCCCCCCTGCTGGCCGAAAAGTGTCACTGCATGTAATTGACTTTCCTATATACAGTATATAAAAGTTGTAAAGCAATCAAACTGCAACAAAAATGAATCAAATGAACAAAAAAATATATTTTTATAATGGGTCAAAATTAATTTTCAAACATATCATGTGACTAGCAACTTAGACTTTTTTTTTTTGGTTCAAAATATAAAGAACAATAGAAAGAAAAAACACTCATTGTCAACTTATTATTATAAATATTCTTGTAAGTTAATTTTTTTTACTGACACTGTGTTTCGGGGTCATCAACATGTTGTGCCCTCCCTGCCCCAAAAGTCAAACTCCGCCTCTGTACGTCACATAAGCAAATTAAGTAGTGGTGCTGTGAGATCCAAATTTAATATTTTGTATGACTTCCATGGGCTTGAAACCCTGCATCCCTGCGGTTCGACAAGGATTCATACAATTTATTGATGAAGTCATCAGGATCATCAAAGAAAGCAGTCTTGCATGCCTCCCAGAGTTCATCAACATTCTTGGGTTTCGTCTTCCATGCTTCCTCTTTCATCCTGTTCATGTCCGGTGACTGGGCTGGTCAGTCCTGGTGGATCTTGATCTTCTTTGCCTTGAGGAACTTTGCGGTAGAGATTGAAGTATGCGATGGAGCACCATCCTGCTGCAGAATTTGTCCCTTTTTATGGTTAGGAATATAAAAGGCAGCTGAGATTTGTTGATATTTCAGACTATTTATGTTGCCTTCCACCCTGGAGATCTCTCACACACACCCATACTGGATGAAACCCCAGACCGTGATTTTGCCACCAAAAAATTTCACTGTTTTCTGAGTGAATCTCGGATCCACGTGGGCTCCAGTAGGTCTCCTGCAATATTTGTGGTGACTGTGGTGTAATTCAATGGAAGATTCATCTGAAAAATCCACCTTTTGGCACAATTTGCTAATATGAGAGCAGAAGCTGTGTCTTGAGTACCGTAATTTCCCGAATATAAGGCGCACCCGTGTATAATGCCCACCCCAAATTTACTTGTAAAATGTAGGGGAAATTATTGAACCCGTTTATAACGCGCACCCTAATTTTAGCACCAATAAATAGAAGAATACAAGAAAACAGAGCTCGTGTACACATACAGAAATGTCATTTTACTGACTGGTGAAACACAGCACAAGCATAGCACATTGGTAGTTTAAAACATTACCATAAACTGACAATATTTACAGTAATAATATGATTTGACAACTTCTCCAACTTACCAGAATCTAGGAGAAAACAAAACAGATGTGACTTTT
The DNA here is from genome assembly GCF_030265065.1 of Corythoichthys intestinalis. Taxonomy (NCBI): domain Eukaryota; kingdom Metazoa; phylum Chordata; class Actinopteri; order Syngnathiformes; family Syngnathidae; genus Corythoichthys; species Corythoichthys intestinalis. The sequence goes on along the minus strand of NC_080399.1, from coordinate 15,095,082 downwards.
CTTCGTCCGAGAGAGCTCATCGCTGTCGACACGACAGTAACAATAGGAATTATTGTTATTTGGGTTTGAGTTTCCCGAGGGACAGATATAGTTGACGGACACAGGAAGTCTGTGTTGTTACGTTTGTTATAGTCCGAGTTGCGGAGCTGCAATAAACGTTGACTCAAATGAGTTCAAGAAACTAAATTCAGTGCTTTATGAAAAGTGAAAAAAGCAGAATTTAACACAGACGAAATCATTCGGCCGATCAGAGTGAAGTATTACTGAAACAAAATGGTCACGTCTCGTACCGTAATGGTCGGCAATGGATCGCCGCATACGTTTCTTCAACACAACGTGGCCGTGTCAATAAAAAAAAAAAATCAGTTTTCATATGTACAGTATATATTAGAGCTGTCAAAATGATCGCGTTAACGGGCGGTAATTAGTTTTTTTAATTAATCACGTTAAAATATTTGACACAATTAACGCACATGCCCCGCTCCGATTAAAATGACAGCAGTGTAATGTCCACTTGTTACTTGTTACTTGTTTTTTTGTTGTTTGGCGCCATCTGCTGGCGCTTGGGTCCAAATGGATTTTATGGGTTTGGGGAGTGAGCATTGTGTATTGACATCAACAATGGCGAGCTACTAGTTTATTTTTTCATTGAAAATTTTACAAATTTTAATAAAATGAAAACATTAAGAGGGGTTTTAACATAAAATTTCTACAACTTGTACTAACATTTATCTTATAAGAACTGCAAGTTTTTTTTCATCCATGGATCACTTTAAGAGAATATTAATAATGTTAATGCCATTTTGTTGATTTATTGTTATAATAAACAAATACAGTACTTATTTACCGTATGTTGAATGTATATATCCGTGTTGTCTTATCTTTTCATTCCAACAATAATTTACAGAAAAATATGGCATATTTTATAGATGGTTTGAATTGCGATTAATTACGATTAATTAATTTTTAAGCTGTGATTAACTCGATTAAAATTTTTAATCGTTTGACAGCCCTAATATATGTGTATATATATATATATATATATATATATATATATATATTTCTCCATCCATGTACCCGTTTATAATGTGCACCATGATTTTACAAGTTGATTTTGGGGGAAAAAAGTGCGCGTTATATTCGGGAAATTACGGTATTTTTTGCACTCGCAAAGACGACAACATTGTCAGCGTGTATTTAAAATTCAACATTTTCACATGAATTTGGCAAGAAATTAATTTACATAGAAAATAACAGTGGGCCAAGTATTGACTCCTGAGGCAACAGGGACATCTAGAAATCTTGGTCTGACACTGTTAATGGTTGGCCCCAAGAGTTTATTTGTATGGCAAGTACCAACCTACCTACTGCATACTTGCTACTGTATATGTAATGCTTCAGATAATGATAACAATGAGATTGTGTGACGCAAGTATTCATTATAAATATACAAAATTTCCACATTGATTGTGACACTTGGATTATGAAAAATAAAACAGAAAGGCATTTTCTGAGTCAGGGGGCCTAAGAAGTAGAACAGAAGCTTCCTCTGATTAGCAGCGCTATTTTCAACGGCTAGTGTTAAACATTCATGTTCTGGTGCCCTGACGTTGCATTGTATAACAGCTTCACAATGAACCACCCTTTCTTTTCATTTCCGCTTTTGCTCCACAGCTTCAAATCAAATAAACATGAGTGTTTTTAAAGGAAACTTCGAGGAAAAAATAAAACCCAAAGAGACTCCTTGGAGTACATCAGGTACTATGCAGATACGAACTAAGGCAAAATTGAAGGGTAAAAGCTGTACATGGCTACATTTGAATTGTAGATAGTTTGGATGAATTATGTATTTCATCATGAAGACTTTGAAATTAAAATGCTTTATCACGAAATAGCCCTGGTTAATTATTCAAGTGCATTGTTTTGTGAGGTGCCGTGTAGTCTGACATTGGGCGAAAGTTGCATGCATAACTTAGCGGCTTACATTTTTTTCAATGTACTAAAAAGGTTAAATAATTTGATGCTGAATGAATTTCTATTAATATATAAAGTACTCTAACTCTTGCGGCCCATTTTGGCTTGTACCAAAAGACAATAAATCAAATTACGTAGAGCGGAAAATATAATAAGCCTTGATTACAGGTAATTTGCATTGTCTTGAAATCAATCCATTGATCATACAGTTATGAATTCATCTGGCTACAGAAGAGGGTTAAATAATGGTGAATTCGCCACTAGTTTAATCTGAGGTTTAGTTCATTTTATGTGCAGGTAGATTTGTGTCTTTATTATTCAATCAAAAAAAAAAAGTTGCTTCAATAAAAAAAAAAAAAAATGTGTTTGAATGCAAAAATAAATCTGAGACAAAAAAAAAGCGTTTGAAAACTTTTTCTTTGAATTATTTTTTTTTGTTTGTTGGTTTTGATTGAAGCAACTGTTTTGATTGAACTAACGTTGTTTTGCTGTTGGGCCACATTTTGGCTTGGACATTTATTATTCAATCAAAAAAATAAGTTGCTTCAAGCAAAAATATTTTCAAAAGAAAAATCACTTATGAAAAAAAAATGTTTTCAAATATACAAAAAACGTTTTTGATGTGAACAAATATTTGGGAATCAAACATTTGCATTTGAACACTTAATTTTTCTTTGAATTTTTCTTATTTCTACTTCAATCAAAGGTGTTTAAATTGAAAAAAAACTTAACTTCAATAAAAAAATAGCTCAATCAAAGAAAAAATAGTTTTCAAATGCCTTTTTTTGAGTCTCAAATTTATTTTTGTATTCAAACACTTTTTTTTTTAATGATTGAGGTGCCATTTTTTAAATTGAAAATATATATTTTGATTGAAGCAACTTTTTGGGAATTGAGTAATAAAGACACAAATATACCTCCATAATTTTACTGCCATTTCCTAAAACAGTAAAACTGTTGCTAGGCAGAAAATCAACCCCAAGGATTTTTAAAAAATACCATTCCAACTGAGTAAACATATTGCACTGATGTCATTGGCTGCTGGTGATTGCAACAAATGTCTGATCCATTTGAACTACGAGGGCCGGCAGCGACTGATCATGTTTCAGTACCATTGCTGGAAATAGACGTCCAATCCAATTCAGCTAGTTAAAATTGATTAGACATCCATAGCCGTCAATCAAAGTGAATCAATTAAAAGTTAAGTACCGTAATTTCCCGAATATAAGGCACACCAGTGTATAATGCGCACCCCAAATTTACTTGTAAAATCTACGGAAAATTATTGTACCCGTTTATATAACGCACACCCTAATTTTAGCACCAATAAATAGAAGAATACAAGAAAGCAGAGCTCGTGTACAGATACAGAAATGTCATTTTACTGACTGGTGAAACACAGCACAAGCATAGATCATTGGTAGTTCAAAACATTACCATAAACTGACAATACTTACGATAATAATATGATCTGACAACTTCTACAACTTAGCAGAATCTAGGAGAAAACAAAACAGATGTGACTTTTCTTTTAAAGGCTGCTGTATAACTTGCTCGTTTCATCATAATGAATCAATGTTTCTTCCATGGATTGATACAGTAAAAAGAAAGTGAGAACGTAAGTCGGAAATCCGTGAGAGCTCATCGCTGTCGACACGACAGTAACAATAGGATCTATTGTTATTTGGGTTTGAGTTTCCCGAGGGACAGATAAAGTTGACGGACACACACAGGAAGTCTGTTGTTACGTTTGTTATGGTCCGAGTTGCGGAGCTGCAATAAATGTTGACTCAAATGAGTTCAAGAAACTAAATTCTGTGCTTTATGAAGAGTGAAAAAAGCAGAATTTAACACAGACGAAATCATTCGGTCGATTAGAGTGAAGTATTACCGAAACAAAATGGTGACGTCACGTACCGTAATGGTCGGCTACGGGTCGCCGCATACGTTTCTTCAAGAAAACGTGGCCGTGTCAATAAAAAAAAAATCGTTTTATATATATATATATATATATATTTACACTCACCGGCCATTTTATTCGGTACACCATGCTAGTCACGGGTTGGACCCCCTTTTGCCTTCAGAACTGCCTCAATTCTTCGTGGCATAGATTCAACAAGTTGCTGGAAGCATTCCTCAGAGAGGTTGGTCCATAGTGACATGATGGCATCACACAGTTGGTGCAGATTTGTCGGCTGCACATCCATGATGCGAATCTCCCGTTCCACCACATCCCAATGATGCTCTATTGGATTGAGATCTGGTGAGTCTGGAGGCCATTTGAGTACAGTGAACTCATTGTCATGTTCAAGAAACCAGTCTGAGATGATTCCAGCTTTATGACATGGCGCATTATCCTGCTGAAAGTAGCCATCAGAAGTTGGGTTCATTGTGGTCATAAAGGGATGGACATGGTCAGCAACAATACTCAGGTAGGCTGTGGCGTTCCAACGATGCTCAATTGGTACCAAGGGGCCCAAAGAGTGCCAAGAAAATATTCCCCACACCATTGCACCACCACCACCAGCCTGAACCGTTGATACAAGGCAGGATGGATCCATGCTTTCATGTTGTTGACGCCAAATTCTGACCCTACCATCCGAATGTCGCAGCAGAAATTGAGACTCATCAGACCAGGCAACATTTTTCCAATCTTCAATTGTCCAATTTCGATGAGCTTGTGTAAATTGTAGCCTCAGTTTCCTGTTCTTAGCTGAAAGGAGTTGCACCCGGCGTGGTCTTCTGCTGCTGTAGCCCATCTGCCTCAAAGTTCGACGTACTGGGCGTTCAGAGATGCTCAGTTGCCACGTTTACATGGAGCCAAATATTCCAATTACAATCAGAATATTTGTTCAAACCGAATAAATGTGTTCCATATAAACACCTCATTCGGAATGAACAGGCCCAAACCGAATGGAATTTCATTCCGATTCACAGGGGTGGAATATTCCTTTTCCCAAATCGATTAGAAGTAAAATTATATCATGTAAACAGGGAAGCGGAATGGTGTCTGGTTGCGTTCTTTCTGCACATGCTCCGTACTGACGTGGTGACGTCACTCGGTGATGTAAGTAACGTCACTTGCAACATGGCTTCCAAGCACACGCACAGCGCACCCACACAACTTTTTAAATGAACGGCGTATCATTCTGAAGTTTTGTTTCCACTCGAAAAGTTAAAACAGCAGCTGATCTGACGATCGATCTCCATGTTTTGCAACGTGACGCTTTGTTTTGATTAATCTGCGCATGTCAGACGGCAGTTGTTAAACGTCCTTTCGGAATAAAGGCAGACACATGTAAACGCTGGATCGGAATAGATGAAGTGACATGTAAACAGCTGATGTGAAATTTCCATTCGGAATGATTTGAATCGGTATGAATAAAAGTCAGCATGTAAACGTGGCTACTGTTGCCTTTCTATCAGCTCGAACCAGTCTGGCCATTCTCCTCTGACCTCTGGCATCAACAAGGCATTTCCGCCCACAGAACTGCCGCTCACTGGATATTTTTTCTTTTTCGGACCATTCTCTGTAAACCCTAGAGATGGTTGTGCGTGAAAATCCCAGTAGATCAGCAGTTTCTGAAATACTCAGACCAGCCCTTCTGGCACCAACAACCATGCAACGTTCAAAGTCACACAAATCACCTTTCTTCCCCATACTGATGCTCGGTTTGAACTGCAGGAGATTGTCTTAAACCATGTCTACATGCCTAAATGCATTGAGTTGCCGCCATGTGATTGGCTTATTAGAGTGTTACGGAGCAGTTGGACAGGTGTACCTAATAAAGTGGACGGTGAGTGTATATAATATATATATATATATATATATATATATATATATATATATATATATATATATATATATATATATATATATATATATATAAATATATATATTTCTGTCTCCATCCATGTACCCGTTTATAATGCGCACCATGATTTTACAAGTTGATTTTGGGGCAAAAAAGTGCGCGTTATATTCGGGAATTTACGGTATGTCTAAATGAATAGCAAAAAACAACCAGTTCTTTAAGATTTAAAACAATTCTTTTGTGCTTGTAAATTCAATTCAACGCTAGATTGTTTAAAAAGTTAAACATTTTAACATGCAGTAATATATAGCAGAAACTGCATTTTGCACACTTTGAAATACTTGTCAATTCAAATACATTTGTTCTTTCATTTATTACAATTAGTTATTCCATAATTCCAATTGAACAGAGTTTGCTATTTGCGTGGCAGCACCAAAATCATCACTACAATGACTACGCTAACGACTGGTGTGTACGCCTGCCTCTAATTTCAACGTGTTATGACACCTTGCGGTTAGCAGATGGACGATGATAATATCATCCACCCTCAGCTATTGTGCTCGCAAAGAATGTGTTCTTCCATGCTTGGGTGGCAACACAGCAAACACGAACGCAACTGTCCATTTCACCCTAAAAGGAAGTGTTTCAATTGTGGAGCAGATTGTTTCCGTTGAAGTCATCAGCGCAGTTGGCTCTCTCTCTGATGTAAAGCTAATGACTCGGGATGTACACCTACATTGCGTTGCATCACAGCACCATGGTTTTATGCATTATTTATTTTTTGATATGTCATCATTCACCGGGAAAGCTTGTATTACTGCTACAAACGATAGTAAATATTAATATTGCTTTGAATGATTTATTTGACATATTTTAACCCTTTAAGGTCTGGGCCTATTTTGTCTGATTTTGCATGCCTTTGAAGTTGCCTTTATATTTCAAAGAAAGAATTGTTTACGATGGCCTGGTTTGGTCCCTTTTTTTGTGACACCTTGAACGTCATGTCCAAATTGTTGTTTCCTTCACTGATCAATTATAAATCATCATTTTGGGCCCAAAAAGACCAAAAATTCCAAAATCGTTTTGTCAAAATTTTTAATATTGATGTCCAATTGACAACCAAACATGCGTAACGAACCGTTTTGAAACTTTGTAATATTTATTCAACATGTTAGGATGAACATTCAACCAAAAAAATTTAGAATAAATAGTCTTATATTTGACAATTCAACATAAACAACAGGTATAGCCATAGGCGTTTTTTGCCTTTATACATGCTCCAGTCAAAACAGGTTATATACAGCAGACCTAACAGTGAAGAACAGTGAAAAAAAATATACCATCTAACACAAAAAGTGTTTAGAGGCCATCTCTTTATGAGTTTAGGTATTGCGGCCAATCGCCTGATGAAAACTATGTACACACAATCAAGCTTCTTGAACACACATTTATATACACAAATTGAGAAGATTGATGTGGGAAAAAAATATATATATAACATTGGGGGGAAAAAAGCATTTTCAAAAATATTTACAATAAACAAGTTAAATTTTTTTCAGTCATGCCACTCCGAAAAGCAGTTTCGTCCTGGAATTAGACACGGCTACATCACACAGCTCACACTTCCATGGGGTGTCGGTCCTCTTTCCACCCTTCCATTTTCATTTCACTTTGCTTTCATTGTCACTATAAATGTACATGAAAATAAGTCAGTATTTATGGAAATAATAAAGTATAAAATAAAAATATATACAGCAATAAATAATAATGGAAATCTATATGTATGACAATAGAAAGAATACCATAGCTGAATATGTGCTACATCCCTAATCTTCATATAGAAAGAAGAACACCACAAATTATAAATTCCTGCCTGGGATACCCACAGTGCACGTACGACTTTGATCTGATATGCACATTTTATTATTATATACACAAACACACACTTATATTGCATCAAAATTAACTTTGTCTTGCAATATCAAAAGAAACTTTCAAAAGAAACGTTTTCAGCATGAAAAAAAAGAGTGAGTTGGTTTACCTCTGCTCGTCGATGGCGTCACCCACGTGTTCAAATCCGTCACTATCTTCACTCGAGGACTCTTCCGAAGAAGACGATGATGACGAATTCGGACCATCCTCTTCCTCAAGTTGATCAGAAGCACAATTGCTTGCGCTAAATTTAGTTTTCCGTTCATTGTCAAAGTCACACAAAGTCGCTGCTCGATCCAGCAGTATCCAACTGGCCGTCGACCGCCACCTCGCTGCTTCAGAACACTCCTCCTCCCTCTCGTTCGGTTGAACCTTGCACCGCAGTTATATTTATAAAAAAAAAAAACACACATTTTGTGCTTCCACTGTGACTTCGAAAGGGTTCGTTTGATTTGTGTTTTTTTCATGGAGCTTCCGTTTTGAAAAAGGACTAGAAATGATGGAAATATAGACATAAACAAATGATCCATGCAGCGTTTTAATGTTTTTTTGAGAGGACAATAAAACTATAAAACTTAAATGACAATATCTCACGTTCTAGTTGGTCGATTGACTTCAAATAATAACGAGAGTAAACCGCAACTTCCGCACTTTAAAACGAGACCAACCAACGGCATGTGGGTGACGTAATTAAAATGTGAGGGCGCTTCAAAGACGACGTGCGCTGAGGACGCGCCGGCGCGTCCTTCGACTTTCAAGGGTTAAAGTGTATATGAAATGACAAATGGAATCTTAAATTATTATTAAGAATTATTATTGGAATTAAAGCGCCTGTGAAACCATAAAAAATCTTAAATAGCATTATTATGTGAATTAAAATCATATTTTGACACGATTCGACTATATACAAACATTTGTCAAAGCGCAGATGACGGTCATTATAGCACTCTAGCGTCCCCGGCTTGATGATGACGTCGGCAGGGTAACGTTTTCAGCTGATTTAGAATTCAGCCCATTGAGGGGGAAGATTCAGAATGAGGAAAATGTGACAGGGAACAGCAAAATGCCATCATTGTTTCAATTTCTCTTCTCCAGTATTTTTATAGGATATTCTTTTCATCTAAGTCTTTTTCACCAATTGCTAAATAAATAGTATGGTCATGACAAATAACAGTCTTGTGCGAAATGGAATATGAAATATTACAAATGCATTTATTCAGTCCGACAGGGCAAAATTACTGCATAATGGTCAGTATGGTATTATTTCACGTTGTTAGGATTCCCGGAATGGAAGGGATCTTTATGCAGACACAGACACGGTGTGGCAATGAACCAAAAAGCTTTATTGTGTCCAATACAAAAGCAGTAGAACTCGATGATCGGGGTCGTCGAGTGGGCGTGAGGTGATGAAGCTCGGGATGGAGGCAGGCATGAAATCCGACAAAGGGCGCGCAAAAAACAGGACCTGGGACGAGAGCAAAAAAGTCGTGAGCCGGTGATCAGAGCAGTAAGTGAAGAATACGAGATACAACTGACTTAGCAAACAGACACGTTGATCGGGCGACGAGGTGGCGGATTCCACTGCTTTTAACCCTCATGCTACATTGTCTACATTTTTTGTAAATTTTTGAATTTCTCATCTTTAAATCAAAGACAAAACATATAAAAAAAACACCAGAGTTGCCATTTCCAGGGGGTGTCTAAAATGTCCTGAATTTCAAAATGCCACCTGCTGAGCTTTCTAAGGCATTGCAGCAATGAAATTTTACTTTTGATACTGAAACATAACATATCTACAATTATTGTAGCATAGACTCCCATTATAATTCCAATTTTTGAATGCATTGTAAACCTTAATGTGCAAAAATGCATTTCCCGCGATTACCGGATCAATTGCTTTATTTACGCTTGTTCAGACGTATGCATGCCAAATTTGTGTGTTGAGAGCATTTACACCTCTTCACCATTAGGTAACGCCAGAGGCTCGCAAATGATTTTGCCTCTTTTTAGTAGGCTCCAAAATAATGCATAGTTGTACAACAATTCCGATCAGGATGGTATTCGGGCTTGGTGGGGACCTCCAGAAATGACTGGCCGAGTTCTTTTTCAAAAAATAAAGTGTTAGTTTGAATTTTGTACGTCTACGCAATACGCATGCGTGTGAGCGTCTTTAGTTCAAACGGATGTTCTGCATAGAGATTGGCTCAGATTTCGAAAGTTACGTTTTGAGTTACGTTTTTGAATCTCAACTATGATTGGTCCGCCTCGTGTTTGAATTTATTAGCCCGCAATTGGTCAAGCTCCGATTGGTAGGAAGACTGTTCTTCCGCAGCGTCATCCTAGGGAGCGTTAGGATGACAGGAGTCATAATAGTCGGGTCGGATCCATCGGGCAGCGCCGATCATACTTATGGAACTCGGAAAACAAAAAAGTGATATGGCATCCAACCAACGAAGTAGCTGGACATAGCGTCCCTGCGCGAATTCCCACGCCTGGCCCCACGTTGTATGCAGTATGATGCCAGATGAGCAGTCGGGAGACGGCGTTTGTGTTGTTTGTGGACCAGGAGATCGTCGCGAAAATAGTCGCAATGACCAACATCCGAGGGCTCCGATCGCTCAAGAACTGGTCTCCCCTCACGCCTCAAGAGCTGCGGGCGTATATCGGGCTGCTGATCCTGGCTGGAATGTACCGCTCCAGGCATGAAGCGACGAGCAGCTTGTGGGGCGTCAAGACCGGGCGTTCGATATTCCCCGACGCAATTGCTCATCGGGGGTTCATGGAGATCAACCGAATGCTCCAGAAAGAGGGCGCTGTGACGTGTACGGATGAAGGCGTCCTTTTCACTATACAGCTGTACTGTTGTATAAGGACTAAGGATTCATCTGATTTTGTGGATTAATACGTTTATTTTTCGTATCACGCCAGCCAAACGGCTGCAGAAAAATCTTGCTGTAAGAGGGAGAGGGGTGTGCGCCTTTCGGAGTTTCAAAAGGTTCCCATTCACCGATGGATATTGGCCAAAACAAGCCCTACTACTGTGGGACCATGGACTTACGAGGAAGTGAGTAAACATCTTGTTTTGTATTATGTCAAATACTGGCGAATACAGCGATTACAAAGTAAACACTACAAACTTTCTTAAAATAAAGGACTACTTACGTTTGATCATTGATCGGCATGTACTAAAAAGCTCTCCTCATGCACATTAGCTGCACGTTAGCTGCACAACAACTGCAGCCGCCCTCCTCCGGGGAACGAGCTGTAAATTGCTCTCCGCCGGGCGGTTTGCTGATCGGCGAAGACAATCGACAACGCAGTCGTCAGGTCAAATGATCCAGGCTAGTTATGTGTGATTTTCCGCTTCGAAGACTTTGAAACATCACTCGGTTCGGGTTAGCATGTCGGCTAGCTGTCACGCCTCTTGGTTTGTTTACATTCTCCGAAGCCGGGGAAGGGAAATGACATACGCCCGATTTAGGTATCATAAAATATCGTTCGGGAGGTGCAACAGTAAAGGTGAAGTCGACAGTTTTGACCAATTTGGAGTAATTTTGCTATGTCGTCCAGAATAAGTGCATTTTTATTATTTCATATTCCATATAGCACAAGACTGTTATTTGTCATGACCATGCCATTTATTTAGCAATTGGGGAAAAATACTTGGATAAAAAGAATATCCTGTAAAAATATTGAAGTAGAGAGACAGAAACAATGACATTTTGCAGCTCTCTTCGTTGTCTTTTCCTCATTGTGAATAATTCCCCCTCGACGGGCTGACTGGTCCTTCTCAAGCCATTTATTTAGCTATTGGGGAAAAAAATACTTGGATAAAAAGAATATCCTGTAAAAATATTGAAGTAGAGAGACAAAAACAATGACATTTTGCAGCTCTCTTCGTCGCGTTTTCCTCGTTCTGAATAATTCCCCCTCAATGGGCTGAATAGTAAAACCGATGAGCCCATTCTCCCGCTGACGTCATCCACTTGTTGGGGATGCTAGAGCCCTATAATGGTAGGCGTGGCTAACCGGCAGATTAAAAGACTAATTTCTCGTCATCTGCTCTTTGCTAAATCGTTGTATATAGTCGAATTGTCTCAAAATATGATTCTAATTCACATAATAATGCTATTTAAGACTTTTTTTCTCCTGCCGTATGCTCTTTAATTAACCATTATTGAATGTTTTTTTTGGACCCTAATTGTAAAGTGTAGCACATGTGTCCCTTAACTAAGAAATTATAAATGCTTAAATTCCCCCGCCTTAACCTTTATTAACCATTGCTGAATGCTTTTTGGACCCTTATTGTAAAGAAATTATAAATGCTTAAGTTAACCAACCCTAACCTAAACCCTAACACTAAATAGGCCTATTATTATTATTATTATTATTATTTTTAATTTTACCAAACTATTAGTTAGTCTCTCGTTATGCATTAGCTAATGTTAATTAATACAGTATATTGCTAAATGTTAAATAAGGGATTATATGAATTATTGTAATGTTACTTAAACATTAGTTATTGTCTTAAAATACATTAACGAATGCATTAACTCAATTAAATTAATATATTAATAAATGTTAGATAAGGGATTAAATGAATTCTTGTCAAGTTACTTAAACATGAGTTATTCTCTAAAAATGCATTAACTAATGTTAAAGGACCCTTATTGTAAAGGGTTACCGATATGTCTGAGACTTAATCGTTTTTTGATTGACAGTGAAATGAGCGAATCAGTGATCTTGTTGTATTAGCATCCACGGGAGGCATTTTTTCATTCCGTTGTCCTGAGTTGAACCAGAGACTTTTATAATCATCCTAGCAACACTTGCTTTGTTAAAAACAGCTTCTTTTAAAAAAAAAATTTTTTTTTATTGTAGCTGCTTGTGTTCGGAAACTTGACTTCTGGCACTCTAGTTTCTTTCCCTACAGAGCAGCGGGTGCCAGTGAGCCCCTCCACCGTCACAAAGGACTCACACTTTGAGCTCCACCTCATTGAAAGACCAGCATCTGCCAATGGTGTCCATTGTTTGGAATCTCCTTCCTAGAGGAATATAAACTGGCAGAACAATTCCATGTTTAGCTCACATTTTTTACTTGCTGTTACTGAAAAACGTTAGTTTCTAAATACATTTATCCTTTTGGATACTTGGTCATCTATTCACCTTATGGAAATGTCCAAATATTTAAGGTCAAAGCTGTCCAAATACATTTACCCCTACACCTTAGTCACTGGTATTTGGACACTTAGCCATTCTTCACCTACAGGTGAATAAGGGAGATTCCAAAGTGTGGACCATGTACTGTATGTAGTCACTTGGCCATTTTAAATCTACAAGAAGTGTAAAGTGCTGTAAAGATAATTTAAAGAAATGCCTACATAGTTTGGACTTGTGTGTTTGCATATTTGGCTATTTTCTCCCGAGATAACAGGGAATGCAGAGGTGAAGAAGCAATTAAGTTATTCCACCACCAACAAAAGAGGCACTTAAAAAAAAAAAAAAAAAAAAAAGTCCAAACAGCCTCTTTCACCTTTAGGAATGAAGTCGTGTGAAGAAAACAGCTTCCAGAGGTTCTACTTCTATCACCTGTGCGTGAGAGCCTTGCAAATATTCCCTCTCACAAGTTGGGTGTACACCTGTTGGGTAATGAAGCATAACAGGGAAACCACTGACATATATGGGCCAACTCAACTCATGAATCCACAGAAATAGTGCTCCATGGTCCTCTAGAGATGGGCCATCTACATTCTGGAAGGACGGGAAGCACTCGCAACCCGTCGACCCTCTGCCCCCAATTGGTGACCACAGGGTCTGTTGCCATGGTGGCGCTGTGGAGGCCAGATGGCGCTCACTCGTACAATGCGTGGATGAAGAGGCAACATAGGAAATGAATGTGCAGTTGACTGAAATAGACTTTGGCAAACAGCTTGCACACTAAATCCCCAATGTTTAGAAATGACGTCAAAAGAATATCCTTTTTAGATCTCTACTAAGTTCCTTGGACTTTCCCATTGTTTTGTGTATTAATCGAGCTGACGAATGCTGTCAAACACATCCAGTTTCATGCTGGCAAAAATAAATAAACAGACGCAGTTAATGATCATTACAAAGTCGATACGGTACAATATGTAAAGGTTCACAGTGCTGTGCTGCAGCACAAGAACCACTACATAGCAAAATGACAACCTTGGATGTTTCATTGTCATCATGGGCGTAGGTTTAGTCTCAACATTGGTAGGGACTATATAACAGCCAGTGTTGGGCGCGTTACTTTAAAAAAGTAATTAGTTACATTACTCACTACTTCTTCCAAAAAGTAACTGAGTTAGTAACTGAATTACTCTATAGTAAAAGTAACTAGTTACCAGGGAAAGTAACTATTTCCGTTACTTTAAAAAGAACTTGTTGTATGTCAAAGAATTTGAATTTTTCTGAGCAGTATTCGAGTCAGTGGAATAGAGAAGAACAGACAGGACAGATTTGAATTGCTTACCACAGATGTCGACAAAAGCTTTGCCCCGGGACATAAATTACACATTACATGCAGTTTCTTTCCTTTAATTTCGACAACCTTGAAATAGTGTCTATATCTCCACCTCTTAAAGGACAATTTTTCTTCTGAATGCTCTGCCATCCCAACCCTGTGCATCTGTTTTGCGTGTGTGTGTTTGCCGCACCCGCTGTTCCGGTTTGCTTGTGAAATCACCAGCTCTGATTGGCTTATCACGACACATGACTCTAACCCTCAGCCAATCACAATCACTTCCATCGCATCTCTCGAGGGGCATTCCAGGTAGGCTCGTTTCCCGACAATTCACGCCACCTTCAAAGCGTCTGCCATCCTCAAGATGGAAGCAGAATTATTGCTGGCTGACAGTGGGAGATGGGAACGTGGCTAGCATCAGGCGTAGCAATCACAGAAACGTTACCAAACTTTGGAAAGCATTGTCTAATTGAATGAGCAGGGACAAGCAGCTTGGAGTCAGAAGTACGTGCGCTGTTCTCGAACCTGAACTCACCCCAAGTCTTGGATGACAAATCAACAGAACAGAGAGTCGACTTGACACGGCTGGTAGTTTCTTCAATTTATTCAGAGTAAGTAACGCACCGCTTTTGACCGTCAGTAACGGTAACGGCGGAAAAAGTAATTAGTTAGATTACCCCGTTACTGAAAAAATAACGCTGTTACGTAACGGCGTTATTTATAACGGCGTTACGCCCAACACTGATAACAGCATAACCTACATGTACACTTTTTGCTGAGGACGGGACATTAATAAGACCAAACAGATTAGGTGAATGGGGGTCAGGGCTGGATTTCTCACGAATATGAACCTAATTACTTGATAGGCTAAATCAGGGGTCCTGAATTAAAAATCCTCTGGGTCCGAAATAAAAAAATTACAACAATCTCGGGTGGGGAAATATTTTTAATGCTTCTTTTTTTCCAAAAAATACAAACGTATCTGTACGTGGCCATGCTGATAATTACAACATTCAAAAATGTAAATAAAATATAAAAAATAAATTTATAGTAAGTAATAAATAATATTTAATAATAATTAATTAGTAATAAATGATAAAGCGATCATATTGAGCCCTTAATTCGGCTAAATTTTGAGAACGGATGGCAGAGTTCATAGGGAAACTTTGCGAAAAAGCTGTGTGCTTCGTCTCATAGTGCCTTTTCAAATTGCTGCTTTTTACAAGCGCTACTGTTGTTCGACCATTCCTTACTACGCGGCGAAACGTTTACACAACACTCAGCGCGCTCGCGCAAGCATCCGTACGCATGTGCACATCGGTCAGAAGCGGCGAGTACTCACTATTTTTGTTTTTGTTTAGTTTTTTAGAACCTTTTTATTGCCTCAAAAATACTTTTTGCATGTATTACCCTCTCATACTTTTAACCATTGTGGTTTTTTGTGTTAGCTTTGAAGCAGTTGACCACATTAGTCACGTAGCGTATTTAAACTGTCCTTATTTGGTATAACTGCATTTAAGTATTTTCTTAAGGCATTTTTAGTACGTTCTGCCTGTATGCATCCAAACAAAACAAGTTCAGAGCGCACGGTAGTACTTTGGGTGTCAAATTCGACTAATGTAGGACATTTCGCCGATGTAGCAGATTTTGGCAGAACACCGTCTCTGAACAGATGAGGCATAGCGGTCTTGTGCTACCGCCAGGTAAAATGAACAAGAATGTGTTGGTCTACTTAAACAATCTGTTTTCTGTATCAATCTTGCGTAGTTTTGAGCACGCCATTTGCCGTACCTTTTCGCCTCTTCCTCCAACTTCATTCGGCTCAGTTTTTGGCTGTCACTTCGCGGAGTCTGGAAAGCGAGTGTGAGCATGCTGTTCTAAAAATAACTTTCAAATGCTTCAATCCCATTGGCTGGCTCACGCGCGTCACCGCTAAGGTTTTTGTCTGTTGCCCATCTCCGCTCTGCAAACCCGCAGAAAAAAAAGATTTTTGTTGTTGCAACGTGTATTAGTCCGGACAGCTTGAGATCCGGTCCAGACGGCTTGGGGGTCCAGAACCAGACCGAGGTCCGCGGTTCCATGACCTCTGGGCTAAATGATCAGTGCAAAAATAAATCTGTATTGTCTTATATTAACCTTCATATGTCACAAAAATAAATACAAATGGAGCCTTCCTTCAGGTAAAACACTACTGCTTTTGTCTATGAGCACAGCCAAACTCAACAAAAAAAAATGAAAGCTCCTTTGTGCTGCTTTAGGACCACATAAATAAAATAAAAATGAAATAAAAATGAAAACTGGGGAATAGGGGGTAAGCTTCGGTTCACTACAGTTCTCACAGTTTAATTAACGTTAACAGAAGAAAACCTATACCGGAGGACACTTCTCTCTAGGCAGCTTACTACTCGAGTTTTGCAGATTAGCAAATTCACACAGTTTAATACTATGCTAACTTTCTGTAGTAAAATTAGTGTTGTGTTCCCAACGTCCACAACATTGACGTCTTTTTGCATTACTTAGAGTGGCTGCTGCTGCTCCTGGCCGAGAAAAAAAAGTCTAATATCCCACCTCTTGGAATGGGACAGAGGCTGTGAGTGCGTGTGTGGGGAGTCATCAAACGTGCGTTTGAGCGGAAAAAATGGATGACACATTCAGCATGTGAAAAAAGTCTGAACATAATAAAAATTCTTTTAATAATGGTGGTGGGTCAATTCTATCCTTACAACATATGGAAAGACAAACTAAATTACCATGAACACCGCTGGCCAAAAGTAATGGCACCCCTGCAATTCTATCAGATAATGCTCAATTTCTCCCAGAAAATGATTTCAATTATACATTTTTTGGTCGTAATATCTTCATTTATTTTGCTTGCAATGAAAATACACATAAGAAAAAAAAAAGTTACATTATTATCGTTTTACACAAAACTCCAAAAACGGGCTGAACAAAAGCATTGGCACCCTTAGCCTAATATTTTGTAGCACAACCTTTAGACAAAATAACAGCGAACAACCACTTCTGGTATCCATTAATGAGTTTCTTACAATACTCTGCTGGAATTTTAGACCATTCTTCTTTGCCCAACTGCTCCAGGTCTCTGAGATTTGAAGGGTGCCTTCTCCAAACTGCCATTTTCAGATCTCTCCACAGGTGTTCTATGGGATTCAAGTCTGGACTCATTGCTGGCCACTTTAGATGTCTCCAGTGCTTTCTCTCAAACCATTTTGTAGTGCTTTTTGAAGTGTGTTTCGGGTCTTTGTCCTGCTGGAAGACCCCTGACCTCTGAGGGAGACTCAGCTTTCTCATACTGGACCCTATGTTATGCTGCAAAATTTGTTGGTAGTCTTGAGACTTCATAATGCCATGCACACGGTCAAGCAGTCCAGTGCCAGAGGTAGCAAAACAACCCCACAACATCAGGGAACCTCTGCCATGTTTGACTGTGGGGACCGTGTTTTTTTTTTTTTTTTTTTTTTTTGAAGGCTTTTTTTTTTTTCCCTGTAAACTTTATGTTGATGCCTTATCCCCAAAAGCTCTACTTTGTCTCATCTGACCAGAGGACATTCTTACAAAACGTTTTTGGCTTTCTCAGGTAAGTTTTGGCAAACTCCAGCCAGGCTTTTTTGTCTCTGGGTAGGGATGGGAATCGAAATCCGATTCCAATTCCGAACCGGTTCCTAGTGTTTCGAGGCCTCGACATCACAATGAAAAAGCCTTAACGATCCCTTTAACGAGTCCTGAAGATGCATATTGCGTCGTGACTGTCTTGTTGTCCAGACGCATCAAACTAGCATGGCGCCAAGAACCACCCGCTCCAAAGTTTGGCTACACTTCACCAGGAAAGAGGGTGAAAATGAAAGGTTACGATGGTTTAGCACAAGCATTGCAGCCGTAAACATAACAATGACAGCACGTAGGTTCAAACGCTCGAAAGTGTGTCTTCACTTCACGAGGAAAAATTACAACAAAACGACTTCCAATCATTGCAAGGTGGAGATAACTGCATTGGGAGGGAAGGTGGAGATAACTGCATCGGGAGGGAATAGACTGCACTGTCCTCACCGAGACAGTTATACAGCTAGCTAAACTCCGAAATGACGATGGAGAAGACTTTGGTATAATTTGCTGACTTTATTCAACCATCACTTGAAGAGTGAAAATAAAAATAGAAATGAAACAAATCAATTTCGTCCCCAATAACAAACAGGTTTGCATCAATGTAAATCAGCGATGATTAGCTGCTAATTCAGTAATAACAAAACGGTTAGCATGCGTTCGCTAGCATTAGCACATCGTTCAAACCACTACACAACTGGATTTAAGTGTCCGATCGCGAGTGGAAACACAAAACAACAACAACACAAAAGATGATACATACAGGCGTTGACTCTGTGGCTATTTTACAAACATTAAGAAAGAACGTAGGGTCGTAGCAGTGCTTCCCTCTCTCACTAACTCGCTCACTCGCTTGGATGCGGCATTTCTTCTTCTTCGCGTGTAAGCGCGCTCTCTATGCGAGCGCGTTCTTCGCGTGAGGAAGCGCAAGGGCGCCCCCACTTAGGCGTGAGAGCACCATAAAAACTAAAAGGCATGCATTTCAATATACTGGTAAATAATACACTTTAACAGGGGTCCACAAACTATGGCCCGCGGGCAGCATAAGGCCCCCCCCCGACATTTAGTCCGGCCCCCTGAACAATACCAGGTCGCATTTTGATTTTTTTTTTTTTTCTCAATAGTGTTATTTATTTTCTGGCCTTTTTCTGTGAAGAACTCAGAGAGGGTTATTCGGTTATTATCTATTTGATTAATAGTGTTATTATTATTAATTATAATTATTTATTATTTTTATTTTATTTACTTTTGTTCCGTGAAATATCCAGAAAGGGTTATTTGATTGTGGCTTCCTGAAAAACAATAATTTTTTACATTTCGGCACTCCTGCAATTGTCACACTTTTTCTGTTACAAACTGACCCCAGCCCGTCATCAGAGAAGGGAAAAGTTATGTGGCGCTCACTGGAAAAAGTTTGGGGACCCCTGCAAGGTCAACACATATTGCCAACGGCAGACCAACGACCTATATGCCAATATATACCAATATTTTTTATTTCGATTAGAAAAATGTTACACATTGTTGTGCATTTGCCACTTATTGCCACAGTTAATATTGAGGCTTTGGGCCTCTTTTGACCCTGTTGTGAGTTTGTAAGGTTGTGACTTCTGATTAAACAAACTCAATGCCAATCAAAACGTTTGTTCTTCTTTTTCCCCAAATTAGAATCGATAAGTGAATCGATAAAGAATCGAATCGTTAAGCAATATCGATAATGGAATCGGAATTGTAAAAATCCTATCAATTCCCATCCCTATCTCTGGGTCAGAAGTGGGGTCTTCCTGTGTATCATACCATAGAGTCCCTTTTCATTCAGATGCCGATGGATAGTACCGGTTGACACCCTACCCTCGGACTACAGGACAGCTTGAACTTTTTTGGATGTTAGTCGAGGTTCTTTATCCACCATCCGCACAATCTTTCGTTGAAATCTCTCGTCAATTTTTCTTTTCCGTCCAAATCTAGGGAGGTTAGCCACAGTGCCATGGGCTTTACACTTATTGATGACACTGCATGTAGACACAGGAACAGTCAGGTCTTTGGAGATGGACTTGTAGCTTTGAGGTTGCCCATGCTTCCTTACAATTTTGCTTCTCAAGTCCTCAGACAGCTCTTTGGTCTTCTTTCTTTTCTCCATGCTCAATGTGCTACACACAAGGACACAGGACAGAGGTTGAGTCAGCTTTAATCCATTTTAACTGGCTGCAAGTGTGATTTAGCCATTGCCACCGCCTGTTATGTGCCACAGGTAAGTAACAGGTGCTGTTAATAACACAAGATGGCAAAGCATCACATGATTTTTCAAACAGTGCCAATACTTTTGTCTGGCCTATTTATGGAGTTTTGTGTAAAATGATAATTAGAGACCCGATCGATCAGGTCCGATCACGTCATTTTCAAAGTATCGGTATCGGCAAAAAAATATCGGCCATGCCTTTTTTTAATATATATACTGTATATTTTTTAATTAAATCGTTTTCTAATTGTATTTAACGTTACAGACATAATATGTTACACTCATCCAGAGTCTTTAGTTTAGGCTTAAGGTAGGGTTATCAAATTTTTCCCGATAAGGGCGGAAATTAATTTTAAAAAAAATTCACGTATCACGTTAAATATTTTAACGCAATCAATCCATGCGCTGCATGACCCACTCACGCAATGTCGCGCTCATTCTGTAATGGCGCCTTTCTACCTACTGTATATAGCGAGATTAAAGGCAGCGTAAAATGAGAAGAGTGAATTTTGGAAGCCTTTGGAGCCTTTTTTTAATTGGCTAAAGCCTTACAATCCCTCTCCCTACGATAAGAAATATTATGGGAAACAATATGGGGAAGCAAGGTAGCAATTCATCTTTTCCTTAACACCTTATATTATTTCCCAACACGGAGAAGATATATCAGTAGGTAGTACTACGCACAGTCATGGTTCCACTTCCCATCATGCATTTGGGCATGGCTACAGTATCATTTACTGAAAGCTCAACAAATACATTAGATGGCAATATTTAGTCACAATATACAAAGTCACAAGTCTTTCTATCTGTGGATCCCTCTCACAGAAAGAATGTTAATAATGTAAATGCCATCTTGAGGATTTATTGTCATAATAAACAAATACAGTACTTATGTACTGTATGTTGAATGTATATATTCGTCCGAGTTTTATTCATTTTTTTCTTAATGCATTGCCAAAATGTACATATATGATCGTGAAAATTTAGCGGGAATGATTGGAATTGAATCGAGAGCAAAAAAAAAAGCAATCGGATCGGGAAATATTGGGATCGGCAGATACTCAAACTAAAAAGATCGGGATCGGATCGGGAGCAAAAAAACATGATCGGAACAACCCTAATGATAATGAATTTAAAAAAAAATCTCTTTTGTGTTTTTCCATTGCAAACAAAATAAATGAAGATATTACAACCAAAGCATTTGTAATTCCAATCATTTTCTGGGAGAAATTGAGCATTGTCTGACAGAATTGCAGGGGTGCAAATACATTTGGCCAGCAGTTTAACTGAAGTCATTATATCATGCAAATAAAGTTGCTTAAAAGTTGGTGGGGACAATTTGAGCATCCTGAAAAGTTGGTAGTGTTATATCCCTACTCCCTACTGTCCCTATCCAAACCTACGCCCTTGATTGTAATGCACTGCAAACAGGAATTAGACAATTTTCCAGAGCATTCAACATCTTTTCTAGAGGAGATACGTCTTACTTTTGGATTTGAGTCTTGTAATTTAACTTTTTTCCACAGCTTTCTTAATAACAACTCAACCTGGGACTGCTCCACTACAGTATGAATGACTATATCGAGTGTTGTGGACACCTAGTATACGCAACAGAGTGGGGTAAAATCCCAGTGTGCAGCACAGAGCAACAGGCCAATGTATTGCCTTCAGGAGCACACTGATAGAGAATAACCATATTTTAGTATCCTGGGCGGGACAGTGGACATTGCAGCGGGCACTGGAGATTCCAGTTAAGAGTGAGTGAAGTGTAGCGTGACTTTGCTCTGTGACTTTTATACAAACCACCCAGGACTCTAACAGAGTAGGAGGATGGCGGGAGGGAGAGGTTAGTCTTGAGGCATTGATGGAAAGAGCTGCAAAGACAAAAATCAATATTTGCACCAGGCTGTCTGGAGGAGTTTGGCTGCCTTTCGCCCTGCTGTTTTCTACTCTGGGTGCCCTTTATCTCCTGCGTATTGGCTGCGCTTATTCCGCCTCTCTTTATCATACAGATTGAAAACAGGGACGCTTTTCAACGGGGGCGAATCACATGCGATTTGTGCTTGGGCCTCTGATGATGTGGTGCTACCTCACTTCTCTGAGCGCATTTACTGTAGATGACCTTTTTACCATTGTCCCTCATTAGCACTGCTGTATGCAAGCTTCACTTCAAGTGTGCCTGTAGGTTATTGATGCTCTACTGCCCCAGTCAGTGCTGCAGATGAATGGTAGCCAAGTATACCTACCCCCACTCACATTCCGTCTTTCTCTAGATTACTTGCTGCTTCTGGCTACTTTCCCTGCCCAGTATTGATGCAGAGACCTTGGAAGCGGTGTCACTCGCGCCCTTTGACCGCGCCACCCAATTTGCCTTCGGTACGAGTTGAAAGAATTGCGCTGCCTCGTGCTACATGGAGGATAACCTTCGCCAGTGCCGAGACGAGACTGTTAATCGAAGGGGAGATGAGAAAAACACAGAACTCCAAGATAAGGCTCAGCTCTAATAATGGTGTAATTAACACAGTGAACAACTTGTGATTGCCAGGTCATAATCTACCTACCTATCTACCTGAAGCCTCCCACACGCTGGAGTCACTGAGCAAAAAGTCATTTGAGTCCGTTTGCTCAGCAGATACCTCGCTGTGTGCGCATATTTTTTGGTGCGTTTCCCGTCTCACAAGGCCTTGAGACTAATATCGAACATGCTCGCGAAGTGAAAAACTTTAACCCGTGCCTGCTGCTTGAGTTTGTGCTGAGGGTTGAAATTCAAGTGGGAAATCAAAAAGCGTCCTCCGGTGATACGATTTCAAAAATGGCAGCCTCAGGCAAAGGTGTCAGCAACTATATGTGGATATTTTTCTTTTTTAAAAAGCGGAATATTGCCGACCTCTTTACACTACAATATTCTTTTGAATATGATTTATGTAAAATTTCAGACTATCTAACTACAAACCCAGTTGTTTAGCTAAGTCCCGACAGTTAGCTTACAGTTTTGCTAAATAGTCAACAAACTACTTAACCGCTAAATATCTAACTATTGAACCAACAAAGTAACCAAACTACGTACCTTACTTGCAATCTGTTCTTATTGATCAACTGGAGCATCATCCATATCATATCTTGAAATACCGAAATTTCCCGAATATAACGCGCACTTTTTTTCCCCAAAATCAACTTGTAAAATCATGGTGCGCATTATAAACGGGTACATGGATGGAGACAGAAATATATATATAATAAGGGTGTTAAACAATTAAATTTTTTAACCGAGTTAATTACAGCTTAAAAATTAATTGATCGTAATTAATCGCAATTAATCACAATTCAAACCATCTATAAATTATGCCATATTTTTCTGTAAATTATTGTTGGAATGGAAAGATAAGACACAAGACGGATATATACATACAACATACTGTACATAAGTGCTGTATTTGTTTATTATAACAATAAATCCGCAAATGGCATTATTAACATTCTTTCTGTTTAAGTGATCCATGGATAGTAAGACTTGTAGTTGATAAAAGATAAATGTTATAGTTACAAGTTATAGTAATTTTATATTAAAACCCCTCTTCATATGTTCGTTTTATATTAAAACCCCTCTTCATATGTTCGTTTTAATAAAATTTGTACAATTTTCAATCAAAAGTAGAGTTAATATAATAATAAGAAGAATAAAAATAACAATAATACAAGAATTGAGTGACCAAACTCTGAGTAATGCCAGTTCACTTTGCATTGTTGTTTAGCTGTGTGAGAATAGGGCCTCATTACTACAGACTGAAGTGCTTTTCTTTTTGTGAACATTATTTTTTTTGAGAGATAGAAATATTATTTTTGTTGTGCTTTAACTAAATGATACTTCTGTTTGTTGTGAAGGAGTTGCTGAAGCTTTTGCCAATAAACTGCGCGGTCCAAAGAACGCCTGTGTCCACTCACCTTTATAACAGATATATCTTTGAGCATATCTTACCCAAAATACAACAAGAGACACATAATTGCCACTTAAAGAAAGCAAACTTACCGAAATATGTGTAGAGCACAAAGCAACAGTATAACTGTCTCACAACTACTAATTCTCCTACTATTAGAAGGAATAACATTAGTATGGAACAGCGCTGCGCTGCCCCCAAGCGGCCGGTGGGATTCTCTTCACTCTTAATGTCCATAAACGGCCTCATTGAAATCTGTTTGAGGCAATGCGAGAGCGGTTCATTCAGTGCATGCGTTAATTGCGTCAAATATTTTAACGTGATTAATTTAAAAAAT
Source organism: Corythoichthys intestinalis (assembly GCF_030265065.1). Lineage (NCBI taxonomy): Eukaryota > Metazoa > Chordata > Actinopteri > Syngnathiformes > Syngnathidae > Corythoichthys > Corythoichthys intestinalis. The sequence goes on along the minus strand of NC_080399.1, from coordinate 15,070,748 downwards.
TAACGCCCGTTAACGCGATAATTTTGACAGCCCTAATATATATATATATATATATATATATATATATATATATATATATATATATATATATATATATATATATATATATATATATATATATATATATATATACAAACCGATTTTTTTTAAATTGACACGGCCACGTTGTGTTGAAGAAACGTATGTGGCGATCCGTTGCCGACCAAAGATAATGGATGGATAGATGGATAATACTTCACTCTGATCGGCCGAATAATTTCATCTGTGTTAAATTCTGCTTTTTTCACTCTTCATAAAGCACAGAATTTAGTTTCTTGAACTCATTTGAGTCAACGTTTATTGCAGCTCCGCAACTCGGACCACAACAAACGTAACAGACTTCCTGTGTGTGTCCGTCAACTATATCTGTCCCTCGGGAAACTCAAACCCAAATAACAATAGTTCCTATAGTTACTGTCGTGTCAACAGCAATGAGCGCTCTCGGATTTCCTACTTACGTTGTCACTTTCATTTTACCCTATCAATCCATGGAAGAAACATTTATTCATCATGATGAAACGAGCAAGTTATACAGCAGCCTTTAAAAGAAAAGTCATATCTGTTTTGTTTTCTCCTAGATTCTGGTAAGTTGGAGAAGTTGTCAAATCATATTATTACCGTAAATATTGTCAGTTTATGGTAGTAATGTTTTGAACTACCAATGTGCTATGCTTGTGCTGTGTTTCACCAGTCAGTAAAATGACATTTCTGTATCTGTACACGAGCTCTGTTTTCTTGTATTCTATTTATTGGTGCTAAAATTAGGGTGCGCGATACAAACGGGTACAATAATTTCCCCTAGATTTTACAAGTAAATTTGGGGTGCGCATTATACACGGGTGTGCCTAATATTCGGGAAATTACGGTAAGTTCTCCTAACGTGAAAACAACATTGCTATTGAATAGACTTTTCAATTTGCTCCCATACGCTAATTTTTAAAGAGGACTGCAGGAATTCATGGAGCCCACCTGCTCCCTTACGGCAGGCAGTCCCGTTGAGGCGTCGGTGCTGCCTCCCTCCAGCTGGTGTCTCCACCACACACCAGATGGCCTCGCTTGTCTGAACAACATTTGCCCTCCCGGCCTCAAAGCGACAGATTCTGTGCCAAAGCGTTTACTGTATGTCCACAGATAGCAGTACACCAGCAGTGGAGCAAAGGCTCTGACTTTCTCATAGCAACACAGTTGGTCCTTGTATTTGGTATTTAAAATATCAAATCAAATTGGAGCAACCCCTATATTGATTTTTTCCCCCTTGTCCTACTCTTTTGAAGATGAACTCACATCTCAAATACAGTATATGTTTGATAAGCTTTAGCTTTTTGTAAGATTTTGTTGCTTTTGTCAATGTAAACATCTGTTTTGCTCCAGACATACTTTGAATAGTAGTAACTGTGCACGGAGGTTGTGTCTACACGTACAATCATGCTTAGAGCTGCAGCTATCGACTATTTTAGTAGTTGAGTAATCAATTAACTAGTTGGTTCAAATAATCGAGTAATCGGATAAGGAACCTAAAAATGAAAATACCTGCGCTGAGCCTTAAATGGTATACATACAAAAAAAACCAATTGGCTAACCGACATAGCTTAAATACCAACACAGTTCACAGTTCTCTTTGCAAATGGTTCTAACACATATTCCCCCCCCCCAAAAAAAAGCTTTAATATACCTCTAAACTAAATTACAAATGCATTTAAAAAAACACTAGCTCAAACAAAAACTTAGCTTATGTTGTTCTTAACGGGGAACAGTCACGTGAAATGAGTTGTATCATGTACACTGCTGCCGCTAGAGGGCTGTGTATCCACCCAAATAACGAAAACTAAATGCAAACACTTTCAAAACAAACCATTACAACAGCACTTTAATTAATTGCATACTCGAAGCAGCAAAATTTAGTTCAAATCTTTTTCTCTAACTCGAATTGAATTACTCAAGTTAATCGATTAATCATTGCAGCACTAATCATGTAGGTAAAAACTTTTTAGCCATCTTGAAGAAGAGAGACAAAACAAAAAACAAGTCTCATGACTGAACACAAGTGACATTATTGTCGCGGCGAAGAAATTTTCTCTATTTTCTACAAATTTTCCTTTCCTGTCTTTACCACTGACTCTCATTTTATTTAGAACAGTAGCGTAGTCACCCCTGGTGCCACCAGATGGAGCCACCTAAAGTTCAATTCAATTCAATTAAATTCAATTCAATTCAATTTTATTTGTATAGCCCTGGATCACAACAATGTTGTCTCAAAGGGCTTTGCAGAGGCAATATGATACACAATCAGAAACAGCAAACGAAGATGAATAAATAAATTCAAGTCCTGGGTATCCCCCATCCTTAGACCCTCCATGTCGGCAAGGAAAAACTCCAAAAACTCCAGAGTCTTCGGGAGAAAACGAGAAACCTTGGGGAGTACCACAGTCACGAGAGATCCACTCCCAGGACGGATAGACAGGAAGCCCCAGGACCGCTAATGGGAATTAGCAGGCGAAGTTACAGTCCGTAAAAAATGCGGTGGAGTAAAGGAACAAGAAGAGGTCCATCTAGCCAGATGAAACGGGGGTAGCAACGAGGACGTCCATCCAGCTTGGGGTCCGGACAGTCAGGAGGCTGCAGCTGAAAAATAGCCCGAAGGACACCGGGTGACTAGTGATGAAGAGACTAGACAACTAGATATTAACATTGGAAAATAGAAATAAAGTAAGATAAGTGGTAGGTAGAGTGAGAAAAAGGAGATAGAACTCAGTGGCTGTACTTCCCCCAGCTTTATAGCTTCTAGTGCAGCTTAGACTAAACTTTGAGTCTACTCCGACTTCAACTAGCCTGACCATAAGCTTTGTTGAATAGGAACTAGGGCTGTCAAAATTATCGCGTTAACGCGCGGTAATTAATTTTTTAAATTAATCACTTCAAAATATTTGACGCAATTAACGCACATGTCCCGCTCAGACAGTATTCTGCCTTTTGGGTAAGTTTTACAGCAAGGTTTTTTGTGCTGTCTAACAGCAAACTCTTGTGGTCGCTTTGCGACATGGTTTATTTCTTTCTTGCCAGTTCAATATGGCTGCACGACGTCTCGGGCTGACGCCAACGTTGTAATGTTGTGCTTATATGATCCTTGGACAAGATTTGTCCGTAAGTATGGTTGTAAAGAATGTACATATTATGTTAGTAAGCGAAATGTTATATTTTTTGTATGAGGTGCTTTTTGTTTATGTTTAGTGAACCTCTATAGCGTGCTAAGCTAACGTTGTTGCTAATGCAATGCTTGTGTACTTTTTTTTTGTAGTTTTATGACGGTCTAAAGAGGACAGTGGTTTGAGGCCATTTTATTAATAAATCAGATGAAAAGGGAAGAAGTCTGATTATTAAGGCGTCGTTCACTAGCTGTCTAGCTTTGGAAAAAGTAGACGCTTCGGAGTGAGGACAGCATAGACAGATTTAAATGACAGTAGAGTGAAATGCCCACTACAGTCCTTATGTACCGTATGTTGAATGTATATATCCATCTTGTGTCTTATCTTTCCATTCCAATAATTTATTTTACAGAATATATATATATATATATATATAATAATATAATTTACAGAAAAATATGGCATATTTTATAGATGGTTTGAATTGCGATTAATTGCGATTAATTACGATTAATTAATTTTTAAGCTGTAATTAACTTGATTAAAAATTTTAATTGTTTGACAGCCCTAATAGGAACGTTTTTAATCTAATCTTAAATGTGCAGACTGTCTCGGCTTCTTTAATATTAGCTGGAAGCTGATTCCATAAAATAGGGGGTTGGTGGCTAAAGGCTCTAGCTCCGACAGTACTTTTAGAAACCCTGGGAACTACCAGTAGACCTGCATTCTGAGAGCGGAGTGTTCTGTTGGGGCGGTATGGAACCAGAGCATCTGAGAGATAAGATGGCCCCAACCCATTAATGGTCTTAAATGTAAGAAGGAGGATTTTAAATTTAATTCTAAACTCGACTGGAAGCCAGTGAAGGGCCTGGAGCACAGGGGTGATGTGCTCTTTACTATTGGTTCCTGTTAAAAGTCTTGCTGCTGCGTTTTGGACAAGCTGAAGACCTTTTAGGGAACTTTTAGGACAAGCTGCAAGTAGGGAGTTACAGTAATCCAGTCTCGATGTAAAGAACGCGAGAATTAATTTTTCTGCATCGCTTTTAGATAAAATATTTCTAATTTTGGCTATGTTGCTCAGGTGAAAGAAGGCTGTTCTGCAGGTTTGTTTAATGTGAGCTTTAAACGATAAGTCAGGGTCGAATAAAACTCCTAGGTTTTTAACTGTGGTGCTGGAGGCTACACTTACATTGTCCAGAGTGACTATCTGGGCAGCTAAAGAGTCTCTCACACTTTTCGGGCCTATTATAAGGACTTCTGTCTTTTCAGGATTAAGTAGAAGATAGTTAGTGCTCATCCAGGTATTTATATCTCGGACGCAGGTGCTTAGTTGGTCTCTAATGATCCACTGATGGGGGATGGAAGCCAGGTGTGTCTGTAGGCACTGTTATATAGGTAAGGGGAATCAGTTGTGTCTGTAAGCGCCCGAACAACAGAGCACAGGCGTTGCTGGTGAGTTGCAGTTTGCTTTTTGAGTTTGCTTTCCCATTCCAAATAATGAATGATCAGGCTGCTAGAATACGCCTTTGTGAGTGTAAAAGTGAGACAGCTATGAGTTTAGAAGTTGGACAGCTGTAGGCTGATATGTTTCAATTTAGGTATTGATCAGAGTGGCCTGAGAGGCTGCCCTTTGTTTGTAAGCATTTTCTGTTAGAATTTGAATCTGTTTAGCAAAGCCGGAGTACGTTTGTTTCTAAGTTAAAATGATGACAAGTTACTTCATGCTAAAATAGGCTTGACTGAATTTCAATTATCATTGATGATGATTAATTATATAAGTAGATTAAGTAATCAATGGGTCCAGTTTAAGTTAGGAATTGTTTAAGTTCATGACACCGATGTTTGATTATTCTGTAAATACTTCACTGTAAATAGTACACAAACATTTTCACTTTTTACTGTTTACTTTTTTTTAAGGTTTTCAACCTGCTTTTCTCCTTCTGAATATTCAAACGAATAAAATTGGAAGAAGCCGAGTTGGCCTCGCGTCATATGTGCTCGCCATCCCATCAAGCGGGACATTTAAAAGAGCTTGACAATTATCAAGCTAATTGCTCTGACCAAAGTAAGTCCTGTCTTGTTTTTCACACAAATGATCTATTTTCAGACATAATGGAGTATTTCACTCATACCAACACAAGCCTTTTACTCATTTAAAAAATGTATTCATATCAATGTTCATCTTTATCATATAATCCATCCAGCACCGGACTTTGGTAACTCAGTGCTCTAGGCAAAGATTTAGCTAGCCCCCACCAACATGACTATATACTGTATATACACAAGTGTATATATATATATATATATATATATATATGTATATATATATATATATATACACAGTGTATATGTTTAAATTAGGGTTGTTCCCATCATGTTTTTTGGCTTCCAATCCCGGTCGTTTTAGCTTGAGTATCTGCCGATCCCGATATTTCCCGATCCAATTGCTTTTTTTTGCTCCCGATTCAATTCCAATCATTCCCGATAATTTTTCCCGATCATATACAATTTGGCAATGCATTAAGAAAAAAATGAATAAAACTCGGACGAATATATACATTCAACATACAGTACATAAGTACTGTATTTGTTTATTATGACAATAAATCCTCAAGATGGCATTTACATTATTAACATTCTTTCTGTGAGAGGGATCCACGGATAGAAAGACTTGTGACTTTGTATATTGTGACTAAATATTGCCATCTAGTGTATTTGTTGAGCTTTCAGTAAATGATACTGCAGCCATGCCCCAATGCATGATGGGAAGTGGAACCATGACAGTGCGTAGTGCTAGCAATTGATATATCTTCTCTGCGTTGGGAAATAAGGTGTTGAGAAAAAGATCAAATGCGACCTTGCTTCCCATTATTGCTTCCCATGATATTTCTAATCGTAGGGAGAGGGATTGTAAGGCTTTAGCCAATTAAAATAAGCCTCCAAAGGCTGCCAAAATTGACTCATTTTATGCTGCCTTTTATCTCTCTATATAGGTAAAATGGCGCCATTACAGATTGAGAGCGACAATGTGGGATTGGGTCGTGCAACGCATGCATTAATTGCGTTAAAATTTTTAACGTGATACATTTAAAAAAAACTTATTACCGCCGTTATTGGGATACACTTGATAACCCTACCTTAAGCCTAAACTAAAGACTCTGGATGAGTGTAACATATTATGTCTGTAACGTTAAATACAATTAGAAAATGATTTAATAATAAAAAAAAAAATAAAAAATAAAATAAAATATATATATATATATATATATATATATATATATATAAAAAAGGCATGGCCGATATTTTTTTGCCGATTCCGATACTTTGAAAATGACGTGATCGGACCCGATCGATCCGATCGATCGGGACATCTCTAGTTTAAATATTGTATGTTTTGTATATATTTCACAATTTCAAGGGTGTACCTCCACCAGTTAATGGTTCACCTAAAACGAATGAATAAAAGGTTCCGCCCACTAAAGTCCCGTTTAAAGTGCCCGTTTTTCCTCTGCCTCCTTTAGTCACTTTCTTAAAGCAGCACCTGAAAGAGAAGTGAGACATTTATTTTTCAATAGTGCTAGCTGATAACACAATGAGATGATGTGCAACCCATCTCCCTTGATATGTTGGAAAATGATCTGGAAGCATCGCATGAGAAATTTTTTCCCCTCGAGTATTTGTTTTTCTCACAAATGAATTTGGAACCCCCTCCACTAGATGGCACCCTAGACAACCCCCTAGCTCGTCTATGCCAAGGGCCGACCCTGACTCCAGCTAATTGTGTTTTTGGCCAGTTAGCATAGCAGCTAAAACAGCGAGCATGTAATTTTCAGCAACTACCCTAACATTAGAATTAATTTACAACCCTCTTACTGTAATCAAAGTAATACTACAATTAAATTAGTATTAAGATAAATTCTTGCAGCCTAAACTGTCCGCCAATTCTGCAATCAGCCATCAATCCAAGACAGTTTAGCAGGTAAGATTCTTACCTTACACTTAAAACAAAGGGAGTCAACCCTCAACGACATAATGTGAGTGCACACCCACACAACATATGGTCTCATCATAAAGCAACCTCCATTGAAAGTACAAAAACAATTGCAGAGGCATATAATAACACAGTGAGCATATTGCATGTTACATGGGAAACATATGAAATGAACACACAACCCACACAGCCTCTATCTTTCCAAGCAGAGTGATGAGTGAAGCACTATTGTGAGGGTATGAATATATCAGAGGATGGTGGCATAGCCTTAGAAGAAAGTCAACTATATAGCACGCCTCATAAAAAAAACGCAGTAAAATGTCCCGGCCTCTTTGCAAAAATGGAGGATATATAATTTAATGAGCCTGATAGGGTCGAGGAGGGTGTGTGTACTTGCTGTTAAACAGATCCACTGTGCTGCACTGTGGCTATTATCTGCTCAATGCATGTACTTTGTTTACACTTGGATATAAACCTTAACATTGTAATTGAAGCAATGGGATCTCTGTCATGAATGCACATTGTGTCACTCAAGGGTCAGGTTGGGTGGCATGGAGATCATGAGGATTGGGTTAGTTTCAAACAGAATGTCAATGTTTATTGTTCTTCAATGTCAAATATTTTTTGAATTCACCATCTAGCTTTAGGAAAAAAAATGTTTACATACAATACAATGTGGCCTAGAGATATGTTTTACCTGACTTTTTAGTTTTTGAGGAAAGAGCTGTTGTTTGAATACTTTTTTGCTCCGACTTACAGGCGGTGTAAGGTGGCAGTGAACTTAGTCATTAAATCACAATGAAGCAAAAAAATCTGTCAGAACCTGTTACATTTCTTTACATTCCAAATATTCATGCTATCACTATCTGTTTTCACATTACTAAAGCCCCATTCATGCTCACGATGAAGCAAGGGCTTAGGTGGTCTCAACATTGGTAGGGACAGCATAACCTACATGTACACTTTTTGCTGTGGATTGGACATTAATAAGACCAAACAGATGGGGTGAACAGGGGTCAGGGCTTCGTTTCTCACAAATATGAATGTATTTGCTTGATAGGCTAAATGATCAATGCAAAATAAATCTGTATTGACTTATACTAACTTTTGATGTGACACACCATTCGATTCAAACCTTTGTTTTCAAAAACTACTAAAGAAACATTTTGAAAAATTCCAGAATAAGTGTCTGGACTTAATTTGCAAATTTAAATTGCAATATTTGAACATAACCCAACAAACTTGTTTATAATCTCTTAAGTATCCAGGAATGCAATAAATAAACATTTGTCGAAATAAATATAACTGAAAAAACTTTAGTCAAGGTGTAACAAAAATAAATAAAAATGAAGCCTTCTCTAAGATAAAACATGACTGCTTTTGTCAACAAGAACAGCCAAACTCAACAAAAATGAAACCTTTTTACCTCGATATGATCAATCATAGACGTCATTATATAATGGTAAGGCGTGACGCAAAGGATGACGAAGTGTCAGGTCAATAGTTTTGAAGTCTATGGCTCAATGTATGATTATCTGAAAAACTGTCTGCATATGCTGTAAATAAAAAATATTTTTAAATAAAATAATGTACAAAATAAATAAATAAATGCAAGTCATCAGCCAAACACACGTGCGTTTGAGACGAAAAAATGGACTGGCACATTCAGCAAGTGTAAAGAAGTAAATTAAGTCTGAACATCATGAAAATACCGTAATTTTCGGACTATAAGCCACTACTTTTTCCCCTCATTTTGAATCCTGCGGTTTATAGTCCAGTGCAGCTTATTTGTTGATTTATTTGGGTTAATAGGTAACACTATTAAGACTGCCATAAGACTGTCATAATTATGACATGACATTATCATGGGCATTAATGAATGCTTATGACAGATATCATTAAATGTCATCTGGCAAATTATGTTACTAACTCTGTCTACCTCAGATCTTTTACGTCCATTCAAAAGTGAGATAATTTGCCGAATGACACAAAATGACATTAGTTACCAGATACCTTAACTTGCAACTAATGAAACTACTGGAACAGTAACTAAATAAATAACTAGCACAGAACATGAATTTTGATTGTTATTTACACCTGTAGCGCTGCAATGCATGCTAAGAGGCATGTTGGATGACAAGTCTTGACAGCAGGTGGCAGCAGAGGTTGATTTACTCCCCCAAGAGAAAAGTGATGGCCAAATGAAGCTTCTTGAAGCAATGAATGGTGGTTTATTCTGTCGTATGACAGTCTTATGATGCCGCTGTCAAATAAGTCTTATCGGTTGATATCTTTTGGTGTAAATATTCCATAATACACATAGGACAGCTTCGGCTTATAGTCCAGTGTGGCTGATCTATGAACAAATGCCGTTTTCGTGTCAAATTTGGTGGGTGGCGGCTGATAGTCAGGCCTTATAGTGCAAAAATTACGGTAATTCACTTAATAATGGTAGGTAGAGTCTATCCTTGCAACATATGGGAAGACAACCTAAATGACCTATAGAACTGAAGTAATTATATAATGCAAATATGGTTGCTTAAAAGTTGGTGGGGACAATTTGAGCATCGTGAAAAGTTGCTAGTGTTATGTCTCTACTGTCCCTATGCAAACCTACGCCCTTGCAATGAAGTCCAGGAATGTTCCGGTATTTACCTGGGTTGCGCTTGTGTCTGAAAGCAAGAACCGGGTCGGTTGACAAGGACATTACCTGGAAATTTACCAGATCATGACTTTGTCAATAATACAGAACTTTCCCTGGATAGGGTTATGTCTGAAAAGCAGAGCGCATGGGCTGATGACCTGGTTATCTCACACTACATTTCCTAATTTTTCTTTATTTTTAAAGACAAAATAACTTTGGACAAGCAGTGTCCTAATAACTTGGACGTCTATGGCCATCTGTGGCAGCCAGTGAGTTAATTTCGTGGCATTTCAAGTCATTTCCTGTTGGTCTTCGGCTGTTTCCTTTTCATTTTGGGGCATTTACGGTTCACTTCCTGTCAATTTTCGGTTACTCTCTGTTGATTTTAGGGCATCTACGGGTCACATCCTGTTGATTTTGGGTTACTGGCCTATTTCATGTCAATTCCTGTTGCTTTTCGGTCACTTCCTTTAACGTTAACAGTAGAAAACATACAGGAGGATATTTCTCTCAAAGTAGCTTCCTCCTCCAGTTTGAGAAATTCACACAGATTAATATCATGCTAAATCTGATGCAAGTTGGAATTTCAGTAGCAAAATTAGTGGTGTGTTACCCACCTCCACAACATTGACGTCTTTTTACATTACTTACAGTGGCTGCTGCTGGCGGAGGAGTCATCAGCCAATCAAACGTGCGTTTGAGGGGAAAAATGGACTGGCACATTTAGCATGTGAAAAGGGGTAAATGTAAGTCAACACAATGAAAATAATTCACTTAATAATGGTAGGGTCAATTCTATCCCTACAACATATGGGAAGACAATCTAAATGACCTATTGAGCTGAAGTAGTTATATAATGCAAATAAGGTTGCTTGAAAGTTGGTGGGGAAAATTTTAGCATCCTGAAAAGTTGCTAGTGTTATGTCCCTACAGTCCCTATGCAAACCTATGCCCTTGCTTATCACAAGTTTGAAATTCATTATGTCAAGTATTTGCAGTAAGTATTTTCATAGTCATATCTCATCAAGTCATATCTCAAAATACCTTAAACATACTTGTAAACATTTTCCCATTAAAGTGAATTGTAATGCAATGTCTAATTTTTAATCCTTTTTTTAAACTGACACAACATTAAACATATTTTTTTACATTAATTTTATTTTGTTGACCGAAGAGAACCACAGCTTTGGAAAGTATGCACATGCAAAGGTGGAAGAAGTCAAGCTTGACTTGCGATCTTAACAACCTCTCTACCTGTTTTGGCGTGACTGGCCTGGCTTGCAGTGATAATGTCGAGGCGATTTGGGATTTTGTTTGTCCACAAAGATCCTCCGAGAAAGCCATTATGGGGTGTCAAGACTGCTTTGCTATCAGTACCCAGGAGTGCATGGAGAAAACCGAGGCGCCAAAGTTTTCCCTTTTAATTTGCCCTTTTGCACCTGATAAAGCACACTAGGGTAGAGGCTATCTGAAGACGATGCAAACTTATCCAGAGAGGCAGTAAAACCAGCAGCAATTGAAAGATTAAAAAAAAAACAAAAAAAAACATTGCCAACATTGGTATCAATCTGATGAGTATTGCCAATAATTTTTTTTAGACATTTAATAATAAATAGCTTATTGTTGTGATTTTGTGTGTGTGTGTGTGTTTTTTTTTAAATACTTACTTTCTGTTAATTGCTACTATTGTATGTTTTTGAAACGTAAAATATAAAATTCCATTTCATAGAAGGTTCAAATGTAAAGATGCTGTCTACTTTATACATACAGTAGATATACTAGTGTTTTTTTTTTTTTTTTTAATACTTACTTTCTGTTAATTGTTACTATTGTATGTTTTTGAAACGTAAAATATAAAATTCCATTTCATAGAAGGTTCAAATGTAAAGATGCTGTCTACTTTATATATACAGTAGATATACTAGTATATCTACTGTATATATTTATATTTTTACTGGATAGGTAATTTGGCAATCACAAAAATTATAACCGATCTTGTTAACCGATCGCATCTAGACTCGGCAACATTAGCCCGCTAGAATTTGGTCCCAGACATTCGTAGTCATTAATATTAGCATATAAGGGCACTTTGGAGCGAAATTTGTTTTGGCGTTCCATATAGTCACATCACAACTGCTACAACAATAAAAGTTATTAAAATATGGGGGGGAAAAAAAGAAAGACTTTGTGACCTGATTCTAATAGCTCTCCAGAAAAGTAATTTATCAATTTACTTAAACCATGTAATTGTGTTTTTGGATAACAAAATACTGCTACATTTTAAAATTAAAATCTAGTTTGGAAAGAAAATTTTACAGGTAATGGTTAATGTTTTACTATGTAACAACAGTGTTGTCACAGATTACTTGAAAAGGGAAATTTAATTACGGATTACGCCTCAAAAAGCATTCTAGTTACTGATTACTTTATTATGGAAGTAACTAAGTTACTTAAAAAGTAATTTATTGTTTACTTTTTACCAATTTTTCTCCCTTTGCTGCCTCAACATAAGAATGACAACAGAAAAATGTCATCGCATGGAATTGACTTTCCGATAATTAAATTTAAATCGGAAGATCAGAATTTTTGACATTTGGCTTAATTTTCGAATTAGCTAGGGTTTAATTAGTCAATGGAAGTGATTTCAACCACCATTGACTCGCGGTAGCTTAGCCACTCCAGAGCCCTGAAACTAACAAATAACTGACAAACTGCATGGAATTTGTTGAAATCAACTCTGACTAATTAAACCCCGGCTAACTCGAAGATTAAGCTGAATGTCAAAAATTCTGAACTTCGGGTTAGGGTTAACAGCATATCAGTGCCAATGTAAAACAATGCAAATTGACTGCACATTAATCAACAACACACAAATGAATTCCACGGTGCAATAAACACAAAGGTGGGGGCGGGTGCGAATGCGCGCGCACAACCCGGAAGTACGCCGTGCACACACACGTGGTCAATTTGGCCACAAAACGTGACGGAAACTAAGCACTTTACATTCAATTGGACTTACAACACACCCCAAAGATGCTGAACGTCACCTCATGGCATAAATGTGCAACAAGAATATGATGTAAGCAATGCTCGTTGATGACTACTCACCGTTGCAATGGCATAGCTATGAACTGGCCACGAATGTAGCGGCTCCAACTTATCGCTGGAACCCTCCAAAATGAAGGAAAAATACTCAAGAACTAGGCCTGAACGATATTGGAAAAAATTATTGTTGCAATTTTTGGGGGGGTTTGTGACATATTGCAATATTATATTGCGATATTAAAAAAAAAAATATATATATATATATATGTATATATATATATTATATTTATACATTTTTTTAAAAGAAATTTTCAGTAGATGACTTGATTAGGTGTTTGGAAAGACTTTGGATGATTCACCGTGACCACAGTGTTCAGAGAGCCCTCGTTACTTGCGGTTAGGGGGGACCAGAACCCATCGTTAACTTTAATAAGCGAGTGCCACAGTGACTAAGGAACAATGAGCTGGGAGAGGGAGGGAGGGAGGTTGTGCGAGCGCATGAAGCGGACATCACGATGGCGATGTTTAAACGATATATCGTTCAGGCTTATCACGTACAGTCATGGATGCACACAGAACAACATTTCCTCGCACATCGCAACAGGTGGCTGCACTCAGCTCAAATGTGCACCCGCAATCCTCACGCATCTCAAAACACTTAGCGCGTGTGACTCAAGACCAAAACAGGTAAGTAACTATGAGCGGTTACCATGGAAACGAATGCATAGGGGGATCCTTTCTAACATTTTCTATTCAAAATGCTCTTCGTACATGACTCCAATATTTTTCATTCTACATACTTTATGAGGCAATAACACAATAGTAACGCATAGACACTAAGGAAACTAACTTCAATCAGTTAGAACTCGTTAGATTGCTTGCTACTATAAACACTGTGTAACAAGACTGATTGGAATGCTAAAGGTGCATTCTGTTGTTAATGGAAAAAAAAATGGGATGGGCATAAAAAATCTAAAATGGCAGTTTAGGCTTTTAAAAACTTGGTGATCAGCCAGAAAATAGTGATTAGTACACTGCTACTCAATTGGATTAATGGCATTTTCATTTATTTCAATCACACCCTGAACACAATGTAGCATAACGATCTTTCTCGCTAATGATTATGCAAGTCTTCATGCTGTATTCCACGCACGACTCATGCTGGCTAATGTCTCCCATAGCAATGAGCAGCATAGGAGACAGGTGGCCAGCGACCTGTGAGAGCAAACCCCTGCCGATGCCGCACAGTGACGGCGACAACATGGACTGCCGTTGTATTAATTCAATTCCGTGGCGGTAATGTGGAAAATCCAGCAGCTGTCTGGGCTTTATATAGCATGGCCTGAGGCTGTGAGAACCTGCAGTGATTCAAATGGCACAAAGGCCTGAAATACAGTCCTGTTCTGTGGGCATATGGAACTCCCCAGCTTCCCTCTGCCTCACTGCTGCATGGCATCCCTTTTCCTTCATTTTGATTTTCTTCATTGGAATCTGCTACTGCTCAAATTTTTCCCCCCTTCCTTTTTCCTCGTCCATACGACTCAATTGGCCTGGTGCGCAACTTTCTGTACACTTGTCGCACTCGCGTGTCCTTGCGCTCTCATTCAGGTCTCTGTGGAAGGTGTCAGAGCATTGCCAAAAGAGCTTGAAAACAACATGGGGTGCGTGTAATGACAGAAAATCCAAGAGGGGCAACGAATGTTCTGGCGTTCTCCTAACCCGGTCATGAAAACCTAACCCTAACCTAACCCTTTATAGAGCGCTCATTTAACTCATTGGGCGCTCTAGACGTCTAGACCAGTGGTTCTTAACCTGGGTTTGATCGAACCCCAGGGGTTTCGTGAGTAAGTCTAAGGGGTTCGGCGAATGTAAAGAAATCCAGAGCCCTATTTTCGAATGCTGATTAAATGTAGGCAATGTCGCTTTTTAGACCAGGTTTTGGACTGGTTTGCTCCCAATTCACAGGCTTAATCCATTTCTTTTAACTGTTAGTCCTTGATCTGGTGGGAGGAGCAACTGGTTTGCTCAGTGGAAGGTTGACTCGCACTTTATATGAGAGAATACAACAGACCAATGGGCAGCGTGGTCTCAAATTTTGACCTGTTTATAAAGCATGATGTCAAAATTAGAAGAATTTTGAACGGGAATTTTCTACATTTTTAGCTTGCTAGCTTAGAAATATTGGTTTTGAATTTGACAAAAATAGCTTCATTATCTAGTTCTGAAGGGTTCGGTGAATCCACATGTGAAACTTATGGCGTTCGGTACCTTTAGCAATGTTGAGAACCACTCGTCTAGACATTGTTACTAAGAGAAGCTGATGTCAAGCAATAGACAACACCTTAGTATGAATGACCTTCATGTAAAAGACGGTTCCACAACGTATCTAAGTATGCAAATTGGGTAGTGCTTAAATGATGGAGAAAATAATGTTTAAAAAAATGACACCGCTTATGAGTGTAGCCATTGTGTAACAAACGTGATGGCAGTCGCGCCAAGCCCATACAGCACATAAACGCTGATACACTTGAAACCAGTGTTGTTTTCGTCAACGATGACTATAACAAAAATATTTTGTCAATGGTTGGTCAATGGAATTTTTTTCATGACGATGACGAAACTATAACAAGCTAAAAACGTGTTTTTGGAGACAGTGACATTTTATGTGTCGCTAGCCAGCATCGTAGCAACATCTAGTTGTGTCCCTCATGTGACGTGCTGCTGCTTTCCAGTCTCCAGGCTTGCACACACGGTAAGATTTGTTTTCTTACCATTGCCAGAGAGAATATGCAATGTTGCTTTAGCCTTTAAAGGTCTGTGCTGAGTGATCATCATACACTAAATGTAACTTGTAGCATTAGCATAGCATTCTTGTTGGAGTTAGCATTTGGCTAATGCTAATGGCAAGCGTCCTCATAAACTCTACGACAACTTTATTTACCTGCAGTTTTTGGTGTCCATGTGGATATAATTAATTGAAAATAATGTACTGTTTTCCAGCTGAGTGTGTATTATTAGGAAGTTAGCGTCGTCCTTATAGACGCTGCAATATGTGCTCGTCTGTCAATATTCAGTCGAAATAGTTAGAAACCTTTCATTTATTCATTTATTTTTGGAATACATTTTTTAATTTTACAGACGAAAACATTTTTAGTAAACGTCGACTAAAACTAGACAAAGTGAGTCTTGAGTTTTCGTCAACAAAAACTAGACGAAGACAAACAAATTTTGAGATGACTAAAATATGACTATGATTAATAAGTATTATCGTCCAAAGGACTAAGACTAAAACAAAAACTAAAAGGCCTGCCAAAAACAACACTGCTTGAAAAGAGGTAAAAAGTTGCCAAGAAAATGGGCACATACGATGTCTCAATTTCACGTGAAAACGATGCAGTATTGAGCCCAGGCCCAAGGGGAAGTGCAGTTTTACAAGGCGACAGCCAATAATGCACTTCCTTGACAATGTTTGTTGTTTTGAGTGTTTAGTAGCAGCGCATGCCTAGGGACGTGTGTGTGTAGGGTTGCCAACAGTCCCGGATTGCACGGGACAACCCGGAATTTAGGAAGTTCTGATTCAGAAGTGCTGACGTCATTGGAGCGAGAGCATTCCACTTACAGTATATGGCTGCGGAGCAAGCCCCGCCATCTAATCGTTTCGCTTTCGAGACCTGAATCAAAAGTTTGCGTCTTCGCCTTCCATTTTCACCGTCGCCATGTAAAAGTGGGGCCATTCCGCAACACAGTTGTTGCGTCTTGGTGTCGCAGCATTACCATGTAAATAGCCCCTCTGTCTGAGGCTGCTTCTGCACTAGGATGGATACTGGCCTTAAACGTGTAATTAGACTATACGTCATGTCGGCTATACTAATGTACCTCTTATCTCTGTAAATTCTTGCTCGGAGTAGTTAGCGGGCTAATATTATCCGCAGCTTAATATAGACGAGTGTATCTGTACAACAATCAGATACAAAAGAAGAGACGTCATGGATCGTGCTATCGCCAGTTTTAGTGCGGTATGACGGCATTGTAAACACTGGAGGTGGACGATCAAGACGTGGCATTCCTGCTCCTTGTTTCTATTCCACAGTCATTGTTTACAATTTTTCATCTGGAGTACAGAAGAGGTGTCAGGAACCTATGTCCCGCGAGTCATTTCTGGCTTATTTGATGAGTGCATCTGCCTCTCCGCCAACCCGTAATTTTTAAATGTGGTATCAGCCAGCTCGCTCGACTTGAACGAACTGTGATGAGCTGATAATGCATTCACACATTTTTCTTGAACCTTTAAACGTACGTCACAATAATATGCTTCAATTCTGTGCCCATTAGTGGTCCTCCCATCGTGGATTACACGGAGATGAGTGTTATTACAGAGCTAGTCTCCTACATTTAAGTCTCCGATCAGCCAGCCACGGGGCTGGCTCCTCCTAATTTAATGCCGACCGAACAGGAGAATATAAAAATGCAGAGAGGAAAACTAAACCACGAAAAGTAAACTGTTTTCGTACGCCATGTCACAAAGGCGCACCATCACTTTCATTTTCATGAAATTTTCGCCTGTCAAAACTGTCGCCACTTCCAGGAGCGCAACTGTTATGCACAAGCCCTCCTGGTTGCGGTTTCCACTTCCAGGAAATATATGCGCACCATATGTTTCTATTTGTTATTTTCCAAGTGATGAGTGTGCAACTGAGTATCGATTTTAACATCCCAAGAAACGATGTCAGGCTTTCGTTGTTGTTTTCTAAAGATTTATTTAAATCATAACTCAGTGACTGCTCGCAAAAACCGAATGTGCCCTCAGTCCCTTTACTCTAGCTTCCGCATGCCGCGTTCAAATGCGTTCACGAAAAAAAAAAACAGTGATCAAAAAACTGAGTTCCCGACCCCTGGTCTAGAAGATGTAGTAATTTCGAAATTTCCTGCCGACAAATAATGGGTTTCCGGTTCAGAGGTAAATTGTGCGGATGATGATGCAACACATGAAGCTGCTCCTCTCTACGCATGCGTAGTTTGCACAAATGCAGTCGTACCTTGCAGGAGCGGGGGGGGTCCTTAAGTGCACCTTAAACATGGTGTGGACAGGTATAGACCCCAATCACCAACGTCACACAATCACGTGACCGCTGTATTGTGCCTCCGTATTGTCAGTCATTGTGTGTTGTATTGTCAATGATCGTAGTTTGTAAAGATGGATTCACTTGCAAATTATGGAAGCCCCGGTGCTTTCAGATGTAAACTCATTGGATGAGTTGCATAGAAGCTGTTATTTGGAAAAGCTTCGGTCGATCCACTCGCCAGATCCATACTTGATGCCCAAACCGCTGTTTCCTCCCATCCGGTGCTTCAGAGCTCGTCCTGAGAGCACAACATTTCCAATCATACTCCAGTTTATGTCATGATGAGGAGTCGGGTACCCAAAATCGGCACCGGCCCGAATATAAACAGACATTTGGTCAGCTGACCGTCACCGTTGTCACGATTGCAAAATGAAATTTGATTGACAACGGGCCGGTGTGTGCCGATAAATAGCTGCCCCACGTGAAATGTTCCCCCTGCCGGGAGCGCTTATTTTATAACGCTTTATTGACGAGAAAACAAATGTTTTCATGGACGCATTACAGTAATGGATTTATGACTGTAAGATCAGTTTTGAATAATTAAATCACACAAAATATTAGTAATGTATTTTAGTAACAAATCGTGGACTGGGCCACATAACCATCTTTGAACAGAAATGTATTAGTCCCCAGGTTTTCACGACCATATCCCAATGACAATCACACAGGTATGACATTTATTAGTTCAAGTAGAGTAAAATAATACATATTCACGGTACAAGAAAGTCGTTTCCGTGTGGGTGCTCCTGTCAGGGGGGACGTTTCATGTAGGGCGGCTATTTTCGGCACAACACCTGTTGTTGCGCTCACCTTCTTGCTGCGCGACTGTGGCGACGAGGTTCGTAGTCTCCGTCTGATGATGTCTGCGATCGTGTTGGCATCATATTGATGTTTTCGCCGCTGTCTAATGGCTGTCGACACAAGCGCATCTTGGACCGAGATAAACCGTGCTGCCTTCGAGATTTGCCCTTTTAACAATAGGCACACAGCAACTACTAAAATGACCGTTTATCTTTTCTGTAACTGCAACCAACTGCCACACATGCCTTCACCATTTTGATTAATCAATGTTAACGATTGTCAGGAAGGTTTTTGGGTTCGTTTACTAGGCGGGGATTCCTAAGACAAGCAGAAAAACACGCAGTAATAGGAGGAATGTACGTAGCGGTAATATGTAAACACGATGAGCTGACGGACAATATGGCGGCACCAGCCAGGGGGCGGAGTTGTGACGTCACGTGATTGGGGTCTTTATAAATATTTGGAAAAATACCCCGGAGAAAATTATTTGTCCTTTTGTAGACGTAGCCTGACACTCAGACAAAGCCTGCTTTACTTCCTGGATCCATCAACGATTGTTTCTCCAAAAGCTGATATACAATGAGTAGCCAATGCTTGATGAGTAAGCATGACAATCTGAGTCATTCACACGTTATTGGCTAGCCAGGGCTTCATTGCTTGTTAGAGGGTTAAAAACCTGATTTTTAAGCCATATCCATTATTTGAAATACAATTATTGGTTTAAACCCTAATTTAAAACCCTAATCAGACTTTGGAACCCTAATCTCCCTTTTCGCAGGTTTAATGAAGTTTACTGAGGTGTGCTTTTTAATTCAATCAGGACAGCCATTTAATTGTCCCAACCTGACAAGCATTCCAGTGGATTGCAATCAGGATCTTTCATTCTTAATTGAAACCCAAATATGTGGCGGCTTCCTCATCGTCCTCCGCCTCGTCATTGTCCCCCGGCAGTCTCTTTCTGCGGTCCCTCAACGGCGAGCTGCAGGTCAGAGAAATGTCTTTGATAAAATGTCATGATGAGAAGAGAAAAATGTCACTCTTGTTAGCACTGAAACGTGACTTGAAGTTCAATTCGGATTTTTGCCGCACACAAATGCACACATACGGACTCACAAACGCACGCGCACGTTTCGTAACATCAGTAATAAACGTGAAATTCGTCTATGGGATGAATGTGCATGTTGATGAACACATGACACAAACACACTCAAACACAAAAGGGTATACTGTATTGAGACACGATGTGGAAAGTTAATTGGATTTAAATAAAATGATATAACTTAAAGAAAATTCGTTTGTACTTTGAATGTGTGCAATGTAAGGTTAATTTAAAATTTTCAGTGTGGGGTAATAGTCCTGCAAGCTGACGTCAAAGCAAACCACCATCATTTCAAACTCATGGCTGCTAATGATGGTGCTAAATGTCCAATCCATTTTGACTGGGAAAAGCTGTTGCCATCAATATACCAAAACATGACCATTCACCGCTAGTCCTCTCAGTTTAAATGAATTGAACGTTTATCGTTGTCAGTGGCAGGCAATGATCTTAAATACTATGAAAGAAATAATATAAAATTTGGAGTGCAATTGGAGCCATTACCATTATTTTTCTGTTTTTATCTATTTTCATTTTATTGAAATTGTTTTACCATTTTGTTAATTTACATTTTTTTCCCATTTATTTTGATTATATCATATCTTAATATTTACTCATAAAAATCTATTAAAATGAAGATTAATTAGAAAATGTATATATTATAATAATAAATATTAATTTAAACCTGGCAAACACATAAGTGGACATCACATTATGGGTCTCGTAGGCCACACCAAATGTCAATTTGATATGATCCTAAATGCAATACTGTATGTGGAAATTAGGTCTTTAGAGTGTGGCAAATAAGTATTTAGTCAACCACTAATTGTGCAAGTTCTCCCACTTGAAAATATTAGGCCTGTAATTGTCAACATAGGTAAACCTCAACCATGAGAGACAGAATGTGGAAAAAAAACCCAGAAAATCACATTGTTTGATTTTTAAAGAATTTATTTGGAAATCATGGTGGAAAATAAGTATTTGGTCTATACCAAAAGTTCATCTCAACACTTTGTTTTGTACACTTTGTTGGCAATAATGGAGGCCAAACGTTTTCTGTAACGCTTCACAAGCTTTTCACACACTGTTGCTGGTATTTTGGCCCATTCCTCTATGCAGAGCTCCTCTAGAGCAGTGATGTTTTGGGGCTGTCATTGGGCAACACGGACTTTCAACTCCCTCCACAGTTCTTGTTATCATTTTGATGCCACGGGGTGAAGAAGGAGTTGAGGCTACTATCAGTAACACAATGCGCCGCCAGGGACTCAAATCCTGCACTGCCAGACGTGTCCCCCTGCTGAAGAAAGTACACGTCTAGGCTCGTCTGCGGTTCGCTAGAGAGCATTTGGATGATCCAGAAGAGGACTGGAAGAATGTGTTATGGCCTGGACATGTACTTTCTTCAGCAGGGGGACATGTCTGGCAGTGCAGGATTTGAGTCCCTGGCAGCGCATTGTGTTACTGGTAGTAGCCTTTGTTACTGTGGTCCCAGCTCTCTGTAGGTCATTCACGAGGTCCCCCGTGTGGTTCTGGGATTTTTGCTCACCGTTCCTGTTATCATTTTGACGCCACAAGGTGAAGAGAGAGTTGAAAGTACGTGTTGCCCAAGGACAGCTCCAAAACATCACTGCTCTAGAGGAGATCTGCATGGAGGAATGGGCCAAAATACCAGCAACAGTGTGTGAAAAGCTTGTGAAGAGTTACAGAAAACGTTTGGCCTCCGTTATTACCAACAAAGGGTACATAACAAAGTATTGAGATGAACTTTTGGTATAGACCAAATACTTATTTTCCACCATGATTTGCAAATACATGCTTTAAAAATCAAACAATGTGATTTTCTGTTTTTTTTTTTTTTTTCCACATTGTCTCTCATGGTTGAGGTTTACCCATGTTGACAATTACAGGCCTCTGTGATATTTTCAAGTGGGAGAACTTGCACAAATAGTGGTTGACTAAATACTTATTTGCCCTACTGTAAGTGGACATCACATTATGGGTCATGTAGGGCACACCAAATGTTCATTTGATATTGCTAGAAACCTTTTTTTTTTTTTATTCATGGACTAAAGCTTTCGAAATTTATACTGTAGATGAAAACATTTTGAGAACTGTCGACTAAAATTAAAACAAAACGAAGACGAACACATTTTGAAATAACTTAAGTATGACAAAGACTAATAAGTATTTTCGTCTAAAAAAAATAAGATAAAAAAAGGGCTGCCAAAAACAACACTGCTGGGCACTGTTGTAAACGATCATAATCATCTTCATTTTCATTCAATTCGAATTACATTTTAGAAAATTTCACTGTTTATGTAAAGAAATAATCGCTAATTCGTTTTTGCGCCATGTTAACGCCTCCTCTGTCAACAATTAACTTTTCTGTTCCATTCACGCCTTATCCAACCTGACGTGGTAGCAAGCAAGGTATACCATGTTATTAACCAAAAAAAAAAAAAAAAAAACTTTTTCAGCATATATATTTAATCCCCAAAGTTACATACGCTATTGTTTCATCATGTTTTAATATAATACTTCCCGCGCCACTGCTTTTGTATCAGGATATTTTCATTTAATCAATCACGTTTTACATGTAAATTGCCTAATTCGTTCCAAGTTCTACTAAAACAACACATTGAATTTTATAATAAGAGTAAAACCAGAAATAAATAAGAGAAAAATAAGTTTGAATCATTCAATATACCTTACCTAACAATTAATACCTGTAATGAAGTAAATAATACAACTTAAAGAAAAAAAAAAAAATGCGGAACCTTACATTTCGAGTGAAACGATGTCCGAAAGCAGACGTGGTGGCAGAGGAGGAGGGCAGATGGCTAAAAATGTAGAAATTGGAAGAAAATTACAAAATGCTGTCCCAAGGGATACCAACAATAGACCAGTAGGAGAAGAGGATCATGTTACCGAGCATGATTGTAAAGATTCTGACCAAAAGGGAAGCATTACCTTTACAGCCTGACTTTTACTCTAATTTTTTTTGTAAGCGGGAATGATCTATTACAGTAGCCGTTGTCTTTTGTATTATGAAGTGAAAAAAAATCGTAATATTAAATGTTTCGTGTACTGAAGCTTTCTGATCTCGAGGTACCATACTGTATTTACAAATAAAATGCTACACCTAATTCAAAAGTATAACTTTGTACATTTGATTTGCTTTTTTTTTTTTTTTTTTTTTTTTTTTTTTTTTTATACATATGTCCATCTGCTCCCAGAAAATTTATTCCAAGGATTTGAATTGGCAGCATGCAAATGTCTCTGTGGTCTCTTTCCAGTAGACCAGCATTTGGTTCGCCGTAATTCCTAATAAATATTAATGTTTTTTTCTTTTTTTTTTCTTGGCACGATAATATATTTAACAGACGTTCTAGAGACTTTTAAAGAATCTTCTGTATCCATGACCTTAAAAGTAAGTTGGGACTCTTTTGAACTATCCCTTGTGGAGTGGTAAATATGATAAAGCAGTGTCAGCAAGGTTTTAAAACTTGGCCCATCCATCAAAAAAACATTTTATTCTGTCGTATTACATACTGGAACGTAAAAAAAGGCAGTGTTTTACTCATAGGATGACCTATAACTGTTATTACTGTAATTCAAGTCCTGTATGGAGTTTCTCCAGTTTAATAAACATCGATGTCCAAAATATATAACTGTGGTTCTTTTCTGGCTTTAATTGTTAAAGTTGGCATAACTCATAACTAATGTGTGTGTGTGTCCTCCCACGGCCAGGGGATACAATTTTTGACGGGGGTAACTACATTGGCAAGACACCGGTGGTGGCTCTGTTGTACAATTAGTGTCTTTAGTGGGGCAAATTGAAACTTTGCTCACCATTTTGGCAGTGCGCTCTGGCGTTTCATGGTCCACATTTTCAATCCTCGGTTCTTGCTCAGTAGTTGTTGTCACTGTTGAAAGCTTGGGTTTGAAATAAATACGTATATCCATTAGGGTTGTTCCGATCATGTTTTTTTGCTCCCGATCCGATCGTTTTAGTTTGATTATCTGCCAATCCCGATATTTCTCGATCAGATTGCTTTTTTTTGCTCCCGATTCAATTCCAATCATTCCTGATAATTTTTCCCAATCATATACATTTTGGCAATGTATTAAGAAAAAAATGAATAAAACTCGGACGAATATATACATTCAACATACAGTACATAAGTACTGTATTTGTTTATTATGACAATAAATCCTCAAGATGGCATTTACATTATTAACCTTCTTTCTGTGAGAGGGATCCACGGATAGAAAGACTTGTGACTTTGTATATTGTGACTAAATATTGCCATCTAGCGTATTTGTTGAGCTTTCAGTAAATGATACTGCAGCCATGCCCCAATGCATGATGGGAAGTGGAACCATGATGAGAAGTGGAACCATGACTGTGCGTAGTGCTAGCAATTGATATATCTTCTCTGCGTTGGGAAATAAAATAAGGTGATAAGAAAAACATCAAATGCTACCTTGCTTCCCCACATTGCTTCCCATGATATTTCTAATCATAGGGAGAGGGATTGTAAGGCTTTAGCCAATTAAAATAAGCCTCCAAAGGCTGTCAAAATTCACTCATTTTACGCTGCATTTTATCTCTCTACATAGGTAAAATGGCGCCATTACAGATTGAGTGCGACAATGCGTGAGTGGGTCGTGCTACGCATGCATTAATCGCGTTAAATTTAATAACCTGATACATTCAAAAAAACTTATTACCGCCGTTATCGGGATAAATTTGATAACCCTACCTTCAGCCTAAACTAAAGACTCTGGATGAGTGTAACATATTATGTCTGTAACGTTAAATACAATTAGAAAACGATGTAATCAAAAAAATATATATATTAAAAAAAGGCATGGCCGATATTTTTTTGCCGATTCCGATACTTTGAAAATGACGTGTTCGGACCCGATCGATCGGCATCTCTAATATCCATCTTGCCTCTTCGGTCCTGGGGTGGTTTTGGCTAAGCAAAGCAAATGACCGTCTAAGGTGCTAGTCACATGATCTGTTCCAAAAATAATTTTGACCCGTTGTAAAAATCTTTTTTTGTTCATTTCAATTCTTTGTTTTATTGCTTTACAACTTTTTCAGACAATATTTTACCAGAAAACTTTTAATTTTAAAATCATATATCGGAAAGTATATTACATGCAATTACATGCAAAATTACATTTTTCGGTCACCAGGGTGGCCTGCTACCCCCTATACTCTGCGTATAAAGTAAAGTATACTTTAACATTGGATTTCTTCATAAAATGTGTTTTTGTGAGACGTTCATCTTAGTCAGTGTCACATTTTCTCAAAGTCCATCTAATTAGAACTTGGTGCCGATATCATCCACATATCCAATTATACAGATTTCAATTAAAATCAGAACAGCACTAAACTGGAAAATGTCAAAACTTACTTTCATGGGTAAGATCTCCAAAGTTGGCATGCTGCTTCGATTTCCTGGATTTCACTTTTTAGGAGCTTTTAAAGCCTTTCTGGCCCCCAAAAAAGCATCTGTCTCTGCTGCGCTTTTATTGAGTGGCACACACGCGCACTAAATCACAATTTGTTTTAAGAGGCTAGGAAAACAGCATTTGCATTTTGCATTGCATTTTACTCTGTGTTATTTTTTGTTTTTGAATTTGTAAATAAGTGCAAGAGGAAAAATAATGAAGTTTGTCTTGGTTAAAAAAAGCAGTATAAAACAAGGTCTGAAATGTTTGATCAACTACTTGAATAAAACTGGGTATTATTGTGGACTTGGCGATCCGTATTTTTTTTTTTTTTGTAACTACATCGATTATTTAATACAGACAACCTAAATTCGTATTTTTTTCTTTGTAAAAACTACATCGATTATTTAATACAGACAACCTAAATACATTATGATTTAACAGACATGCTCATGGTGTAGCTAAGTGTACTTTGATGTCGCAGTCACAGAAATAAACTTATTTAGTCGAACTGACTGAAGAAAGACATGCGACATAAATTTGTGCATTGCATGCTCAATGCGTGTCAGGTGTACTTTGATGACGCTGTCATGCACAGAATCTTTACTCTTGACAGTGCATTATAAACTCCCTGCCGCTATAGTTCACTGAACTTGAAAATAAAACAAGACATTGGACATAAAATTTGCATATGGCATGATCAATACCTAGTATTACTTTGAAAGCTGCGCTTATTGTGAAAACGTTACATAAACTTGAGTTGATGCTGTCACGTAAATTATGTTTTGACAAAACATTGCACGATATTCACTTCGCTACTCTTTCCTGAACTCCAGAAGTTAAAAAACGAAAAACAAAACATAAAAGCCCATCGGAGCTAAAAATGGTATCCTATCTGGGGTGTTGCTTATACAGAAGTAAGTGCCTTTGTTAGAACAGTGCAGTATATGCTAGGCTCCGTTAAACTTAGGAAGAAGAAAGCATTGAAAGTAAAATGTACACGGCAAGAGAAGTTATATTTCTAAGAACACAATAACATCTCGTCTCCGTGAGTCATCACCTTATCATGGTGAAGGGTTAGCGTGTCCCAATGATCCTAGGAGCTATGTTGTCTGGGGCTTTGTGCCCCTGGGAGGGTCACCCATGGCAAACAGGTCCTAGAGGGCCAGACAAAGCATGACTCCAAAGACCGCTTATGATGATAAACACAAATGGAGTCAGTTTTCCCTTGTCCGGATGTGTGTTACTGGGGCCCCCCTTTGTAGCTAGGCCTGAAGGTGAGGCTCGAAGGCTAGTGTCTGGTGGCCGGGCCTGTTCCCATGGGGTCCGGCCTGGCACAGCCCGAAAAGGAAACGTGGGTCCCCCTTTCCATGGGCTCACCACCTGTGGAAGGGGCCAAAGGGGTTAGGTGTGTAGGGAGTTGGGCGGCAGCCAAAGGCGGGGGCCTTGGCGGTCTGACCCCCAGCTACAAAAGCTAATTCTTGGGATGTGGTAAGGGCTGTTCGGTCCCTGTATGACCGGTGTCAGAGTTTGGTCCGCATTGCAGGCAGTAAGAATTCGTTCCCAGTGAGGGAACCGACATTTGTCAGTGATTCTGTTCATAACTTTTATGGACATAATTTCTAGGCGCAGCCGAAGTGTTTAGGGGGTGGCCTCAGCATTACATCTCTGCTTTTTGCAGATTATGTGGTGCTGTTGGCTTCATCAAGCCGTGACCCCCAACTCTCACTGGAGCGTTTCGCAGCCCACTGTAGAGCCGTTTGGATCAGCACCTCCAAATCAGAGACCATAGTCCTCAGACGGAAAAGGGTGGCGTGCCCTCTCAGGGTCGGGGATGAGATCCTGCCCCAAGTGGAGGAGTTCAAGTATCTGGGGTCTTGTTTACTAGTGAGGGTAGGAGGGAGTGGGAGATCGACAGGCCGATCGGTGCAGCTTCTGCAGTAATGCGGACTCTGTACCGATCCGTAGTGGTGAAGAATTTACCAGTCGACCTACATTTCTACCCTCACCTATGGTCACGAGCTGATGGTCGTGACTGAAAGGAGAACATCCCAGATACAAGTGGCCAAAATAAGTTTCCTCCGCAGGGTGTCTGGACTCTCCCCTAGAGATAGGGTGAGAAGCTCGGTCATCTGGGAGGGACTCACTGCCGAGCCGCTACTCCTCCGCGTTGAGAGAAGCCAGTTCATGTGGCCCTCGCCTCCCTGGAGAGTTGTTCCAGGCATGTCCCACTGGCGGGAGGCCCCGGCGATGACCCAGGACATGCCGAAGAGACCATGTCTCTCGGCTGGCCTGGGAACACCTTGGGATCTCGCCTGAGGAGCTAGTTGAAGTGGCTGGGGAGAAACTATGATGCCAAAGTACTATATTTATGAGACTTATAGGGCATCATTTACTGAAGGCAACAGAAGACATGGCGGACTTTATCCATAGCAGCACCACAATAATGGTATTTCCAATAAAAGTACCCATTCAGGATCGGTTTTTCATGACGTTAGCGATGACGAGAGCTACTGAGAAATATTATTTAAAATGAATCCTTATATGTTTGAACCGTAGGCGTCAGATGACAACGATTTATTCAGCACAGAAGAAGGTGGTGATGGCGCCGATTGGCGGCTCGACACTTTACGAAAGGAAGAGTGGTAATCCTATGTCTAGCGTCGTGATTTTTCTCTGAATCTTTATTTCCCCAGTCATTTTGTAATGCAAATATCAGTAATTGCAAAAACAGGCAAGTAGTTATATCGATCTAAGTAATAAATGTATCAAATTCACATGAATAGATGACCTGTCAGCTATTCTATCAACTTAGCAGCAGCAACAAAAGCAGGTCGCACTTCAACGAACAGGCAGTTGGTTTTGCCCTCCCATATCAACAGAATTGCATCAAATTATAGAATCAGAAGAGCCAGTAATGGTCTACTTACGTCTTTGAAAAACCAAGGTTGTATTTTCCTTGGCTTTCAAAGCTGTCGTCGCTGAAATGTTGAAAACAAAGAAGCAAACGAAAGCTTGACTCTCACAAAAGATGTTCAAATCCTTGCAGAATAGGTTTTTGGGGCCACTGATGGAGTCTCTAGCCTTGTGCTACACATTGAGACGGAATGATGAATCTCTGGGGTAAAATCCAGAAAATCTTTGAATATATGGCATGGATAGTGTAGTGCTGTACTTCCGTATTGGAGTGCTGGCGAGGTGTTCTGTAAATTATGTCATCAGTTAGCAGCCGGCAGCGAGGCGCGTCCCTCGTTGCTAAGGTGTTGCTATTGCAGTAACTCAAAAACTACGTAGTGAATTCAAAAATATTTTTGTAATGAGTTTTGACACAGCGAATGATGCATTCATTACAATTAAACAGAGTAAAACGCTCAATCTTCATCTGCCCGTTAGCTTTGACCTGGGCACACAGTTAAAATTGAAAGTGGACATTTTTTCAAATATGCTAAATTAATCCAGAAATGTTCTCATATATAACCCAAAGTGATGTGGTTCACAAACAATTCTGTATCATTATCTTACCTTGCTAGCTAGCTAGTTATATTCAGATTCCGATGTTCAATTAAAAGACATTTATGTACGAAATCTTTTACTAATTCTGCCAGTGTTGACCGACAGTGATCTCAAAAGCTCCGAGGCGAAACAAAGCGCCTTCAGCATCTCTCAGCAAGCAATTAGCAAACAATAACAACTCCATGTGGCGTGTAATTAGTGACGGGGATCAACCACGCATTACGGCGTCCTGACCTCAACAAGTACCAAGAAAGTCAATTTAGATAGTGGGTGTTGAAGCAATGATTCCCCCAAATCTATGTTAAATCCCACAGACCTCACAAGGCACCAGCCAGCATCAGCTCTAATAGTCTTAAGAATGATAAAATTAGCCCAAATGGCTGCTATTTTCCCTGGATGCTCATGTTTACATCAAGACACTTTTGTCTAATGAAGGGCATTAAAGCGCGCCATTGTTTACTTGCCGTTTAAATCCACTTTGACTAATCCGAAAGAAACTTCGGCTTTCGTTATTTCCCTTGGCGAAAACTTATGTCCACAAACACAATTTCATATTAACCCTAATGCACAAGTTGTTGTTAACTACCAAATGCGTTTTTAGGCAACGTATTTTGAATTTTTGCGATACGAAGGTGAAAAATGGTGGACTCTGCTGTCCAGACTGTTTACGAATTTATAACTCGTAATACATGCTAAACATAATGGGTCAATAAAACTGTTTGTTTACTGCATGAGTTCATTCAGGAGGTCAGAGAGTTAAAGAAAACAGACCTTTGAAAACTGAATGGAATGACCATTACAGTGGCACCTCGACATACGATCGTTTAAACACACAATCATTTCGCCATCCGACGTAAAATTTGACTCGCCATTTGTTTCTATATTCGACGACATGCTTGAAATAAGACGATTTAAGACAGTGCCGCAGTTTCTTTGTTTTCCGGCAAGACTGACGCACAGTGAATTTTCTTGTCGAGAAATCAACACAGGTTCCAAGAAGTTTAGTGCAGGTGGTAAAAAAAGGAAAAAGGTCACGGTTACCATTTAAATTAAGATGGAAATGATAGGAAAATATGAGTGTGGTGTGCTCATACGTGAAATGGCTCGACAATACTCCTCCGACCTCTGTTCGCCAGTCTTTATAAGTTAAGGTGACAATTATTATTGTGGTACCATCACCAAAAAGATCGCCAGTTTCGTCAGGTTTTTAATCATTTATTTCGGAACTTGTGCAACACAACAAACCTACTGTCTGCTGCAGTTGATGCCAGCAAAAACAGAATGTTAAAAGAGAAAGTAAAATCTCAGCTGCACCTTTCTTACTCTTGCACGTCAGCCACGCAGTCTGTTCAGGTACAGCATGCAAAACACATCCGCCACTTTAGAACCCAATTCATTATATTAATACAGGAATTATTATTATTATTATTATTACCGTATTTTTCGGACTACGTCGCAGTTTTTTTTCATAGTTTGGCTGGGGGTGCGACTTATACAGTGGTGCAAATAAGTATTTAGTCAACCACCAATTGTGCAAGTTCTATTTGAAAAGATTAGAGAGGCCTGTAATTGTCAACATGGGTAAACCTCAGCCATGAGAAACAGAATGTGGAAAAAAACAGAAAATCACATTGTTTGATTTTTAAAGAATTGTAAATCATGGTGGAAAATAAGTATTTGGTCAATACCAAAAGTTCATCTCAATACTTTGTTATGTACCTTTTGTTGGCTATAACTGAGGCCAAACGTTTTTTCTCAACCATGAGAGACAAAATGTGGAAAAAACAAAACAGAAAATCACATTGTTTGATTTTTAAATGATTTGTTTCCAAATTAGTGGAAAATAAGTGTTTGGTCACCTACAAACAAGCAAGACTTCTGGCTATCAAAGAGGTCTATCTTCTAACAAGGTCTAACGAGGCTCCACTCGTTACCTGTATTAATGGCACCTGTTTTAACTCATTATCGGTACAAAAGACACCTGTCCGCAACCTCAGTCAGTCACACACCAAACTCCACTATGGCCAAGACCAAAGAGCTGTCGAAGGACACCAGAGACGAAATTGTAGACCTGCACCAGGCTGGGAAGACTGAATCTGCAATAGGTAAAACGCTTGGTGTAAAGAAATCAACTGTGGGAGCAATTATTATATAATGGAAGACATACAAGACCACTGATAATCTCCCTCAATCTGGGGCTCCATGCAAGATCTCACCCAGTGGCGTAAAAATGATAACAAGACCGGTGAGCAAAAATCCCAGAACCACACGGGAGGGGCTAGTGAATGAACTACAGAGAGCTGGGACCACAGTAACAAAGGCTACTATCAGGAACGCAATGCACTGCCAGGGACTCAAATCCTGCTCTGCCAGACGTCTCCCCCTGCTAAAGAAAGTACACGTCCAGGCCCGTCTGTGGGTCACTAGAGAGCATTTGGATGATCCAGAAGAGGACTGGGAGAATGTGTTATGGTCAGATGAAACCAAAATACTTTTTGGTAGAAACACAGGTTCTTATGTTTTGGAGGAGAAAGAATACTGAATTGCATCTGAAGAACACCATACCCACTGTGAAGCACTTGGCGCTGCAAAGGGACCAGGACGACTGATCTGTGTAAAGGAAAGAATGAATGGGGACATGTATCGAGAGATTTTGAGGAAAAATCTCCTTCCATCAGCAAAGACATTTAGGATGAGACATGGCTGGGTCTTTCAGCATGACAATGATCCCAAACACACAGCCAGGGCAACAACGGAGTGGCTTCGTAACAAGCATTTCAAGGTCCTGGAGTGGTACAGTGGGAGACGAGAAAAGAACAGTCTGTTCACTGTCTCTAAATATGTTTGCAGCGGACAGCAGGAAGCCAAATCAGTTACAACGTCTAACATTGATAAGCCACTTGATTTTTGTTTTTTCCCAGCAAAAATATGCCAAATATTGCCAACAAACGTCCCAACGAGCACTGTTATCATCATAATAAGGTCGTACATCGAGTTCAGTGCAAAATAACCCCACATCATAGCAAAGGAACTGATACTGCCTGCAGCAAAGATAAACTGTCCCTTTGTCTAATTAACACAAATGTCATTTTTTCCTATTAATGTTTTTATTTTTTTTAAGTCAATTTGTTTGGCATATTGTCCTCATGAGTTGATGTTGTTATCCAATTTGAATTGATAATTATTTATTGATTTTATAAAATTTTATTTTTCAGTATCAAATGGTCAAAAAATGTACCTTGAGTGGAATTTTGCAGTTTTTAAAAAAAAAATTAATTCAGGCAAACTGATGCGCTTTAAGTCTTCTGTTCCAAACAATGTTAATGAAGTTACACTTTATTGTAAGTTGATCTATATTACTTTTTTTCTTTAACCCTTTAACACCGAACGTGTCTGCAGCGACGCGTTTACGCATGTCGTCTTTGAAGCTTCGTCATGCTGTAATTATGTCACCCACGTGCCCTTGGTCTCATTTGAAAGTACGGAAGTTGATGTTCACGCCAGTTTTTATTTGAAGTCAGTCGACCGAGAAAAACGGGAGATAACGTCATTTGAGTTTTATAGTTGCACTCATAAATATGCATTAAAACGCTGCATGGACCATGCACCTATCTCCATATTTTCATCATTTCTTGTCCTTTTTCAAAACCGAAAGCAGCACAAAAGACTACATATCCCAAGAGCCATTGTGATGTCAAGAAGGACGAACCGAATGTGGACATTTTTAATACATTTCTGACCGAAGCGCCACCTAAGGAAAAGGAGGCATGCTGAAGCAAGCAACGGCCAGTTTGAGCGAGCGACTTTGAAACGTGCAGAATGAATCTAAAACTAAATTTAGCGCAAGCTAATGCATTATTTCATTAACTCAAGGAAGAAGATGAGCCGTATTTGTCGTTTTCCTGGGATGAGTCGGCGCCTCTGCGAGTAGAAGTGGCAGCAGCGCGCAAACGGCGAAAGAGTAGGCTGTGTGACGTTGTGTGTGACGCAGCTCTGTGACCTGTTCATGCAGAAGCTTTATTGAGTTCGCAAAAAAAAAAAAAAAAAACTTTATTGGGTCGTATGCCAGAAAAATTTGAATTGAACTGAACTACTTGTCAATATTTTTGAAAATACTTTTTTCCAATGTTATATATATTTTTTCTTCACTATAATCTTTTCAATTTTTATAAAGATGAGTGTTTGAGAAGCTTGGTTGCATGTACGTATATACTTTAGATAAGGTGATGGGTATAATACCTAAATTCACAAAGAGATATCCTCCAAAACCTTTTAGTGTTAGATGATATAATTTTTTTTCTCACTATTTTGCACTGTATATAACCCGTTTTGACCATAGTATGTGTAAAGGTCAAAAACGCCTATGACCATACTTGCTGTTTGTGTTGATAAAACTATTCAATCTTATTTTTTTCTATTGAATGTTTATCTTAACAAGTAGAATAAATATTATCAAGCTTCAAAACGTTTGGTCGAGCATGTTTGGTTGTCAATGGGACATCAACATTACAAATTTTGAAAAAATATTTTAGGATTTTTTTGTCTTTTTGGGTCCAAAATGTGGATTATAATTGGTCAGTGAAGAAAACAACAGTTTGGACATGAAGTTCAAGGTGTCCTTAAAAAAGGGATCCAACTTGGCCATTGTGAACAATTTTTTTCTTTGAAATATAAAGGCAACATCAAATGCATGCAAATTCGGCCAAAATAGGCTTAGGTGTTAAAGGGTTAATATTAAAAAGGATAATAATAATAGTTTTATAGACAAATGATACAATTTACGGTGGCGGCGGAGAGTGGGGGGTGAGAGAAAATCATTGAGAAGCACTGATTTAGGCTATACTGTAAATAAAAATGTTAAACATGCAAAGAACGTGACGGTTTTACCGTGACACACATAAGGAAACAAGGCGACAAGTTATTCACCCAAGTGGAGGAGGTCTTACAAGCGGATTAAAGCCAACCTTAAAGCTAAATTAACATGACTTTCTTTGAACAGACTTTAGCAGTCTGGAAAGGCGCTCAGCACATGTCCGTCAGACTGGCTTTTTAATTGAAAAGCCTGCACCGTTAACCCACCCGTTTCCGTGCACGCACACACCATCAGCCATATCAGTCATAATTAAACTGCTTCCCTGACAGGGTGGCTGAGATTAAAAAGTCTGCGGGACAGACCTCAATAAAAGGGCAGCTTTTTGAGAAGCATAAGTGAGATCTTTCCAAGTGGCAAATTCATCAGACAATGTCATTTTAGTGAGGGAGTCCTGCAGAGGTGCCTCCACTCTGTGAACTTAGAAATCTGGTGAGCATACGGTGATTCACAACATTCATATTATTTTGACTCTGTGAGATATGAAATATTTCACTACACACTTTATTACATTCAATAAAACAGCACTGAGAAAGAAATATAAAAGTCTACTCAAAGCAAAAAGTTTCGTATTCAGAATCAGTTTGTTTTTGGCAGCCCTTTTAATTTTGGTCTGTCTTTTGAGCAAAAATATTTAGTCATATTTTAGTCATTTCAAATGTGTATCTTCGTCTAAGTCAATGAAATCTCAAATTTCGTCTGGCTTTAGTCGACAGTTACTCAAAATGTTTTTGTCTGTAAAATTCAAAAGTTTAGTCAAAAAATAAGTTTCCAACAATTTCGAGCACATATTGTAGCGTCGACAAGGACAACGCCAACATCGTGATGATAATACACACACAGCAAGTTTAGAGTTTAAGAGGATGCTCCCCATGCTAAAGTTGATGCTAATGCTAACACAAATGCTATGCTAACGCAAGGCGTTACATTTAGTGTGTGATGATCAGTGTTGTTAACACATTCACTCCCAGCCATTTTCACCAGAGCAAGGCCCTTCGCTCCCGGCCGTTTTACTGGATTTTGACTGATTTTGCCATACCCACAGAAAATTCTGTTCTATTGCTATATAAACATGGAACCCAGCAAAAGAAATATTACTCTTTTTTCAGCAGGAAAAAAAGAGTAAGTTCATATCTTTTTCCATTCTTTAGAAAAAAAGCATTAGAAAGTAGCTTAGTTTGAGAAATTTTCAAATTTCTGTTGAAAAAAAGACAAATTGAGCTTTTTGAGAAAGCATACATTTCAAACTTAACTTTTTAACTAAAGCTATTTTTTGCTTTAGTTACATCCCAAACATTTGAATAATATTTTCCTTTTACAAAATATCATAAAGAACAAGACAAGTAGAGCTTTTGATAGCACAGTAACAATTTATTTACACATAACTGAGAGATGACGCTGTTGTCGCTGCGTCAGCCGGGTAAACTTTTCCCTCATTGTTGCCTGTCTCATAAAGATGGATTTTTTTGAGTCTCTGCTGGGTCTGCTCGGCGAGCCCGCTGCACTGTTGGTCCCGGTCGTTTTGCTCGGTCGTCCAGCACCTGGCATCCCGGGCGTCTGCTCGGTCGTCTGCCGCCTGGCATCATTCCGCCAGTGCTCCGACCATATGGCCCGGCCGTTCGTTGCTGTTGAATCGGGTTGCAGGTCTTACCAAATGCGCTACTGCCCTCCAGTAGCCAGTTTTATTGCTTTCAAATGGATTTTCAGCTTTGTGCTTTGGAGCTCAGTTGAATCAGGATCCAGAGATGTCTTTTATGAAGAAAAAAAAAAAAAAAAACGTAAAAGATGTATTAATACATCTTTGGGACACTGAAACAATTAAAAATGGAAAGTTTTTGGGAGCAAATGAGTTAATAACAGCGTTAGAGTATAATGGCGTTACTAACTTTTTTTTTTTTTTTTTTTGTCAGTAATGAGTAATCTAATTAAATACGTTACCATCACTAAGGATGTG
Source organism: Corythoichthys intestinalis (assembly GCF_030265065.1). NCBI lineage: Eukaryota > Metazoa > Chordata > Actinopteri > Syngnathiformes > Syngnathidae > Corythoichthys > Corythoichthys intestinalis. Next base: position 15,035,063 of record NC_080399.1, on the reverse strand, counting down.
AAGGGCTCACTTTACTACAAATTGGGTGAATGTCGCGGGAGACATGGAGAGAGCAGAGCAGAGCAGGATGGGAGGAGAGAAGAGATTGTGGCACAGTTGCAAACACGATGTTAGGTGGCTCGGAGCATTAGCATAGCATTCGCGTTCTGGCTAGCATTAGCATTTAGTGTGGCGAGCGTCATCTTAAATTCTCCGGCAACTTTTATTTTTATTACATACAGTTTGTAGCGTTCAGGTGGGTACAATTAATTGAAATTAATGGACTCATTTCGTGTTCAGTATGTATTATCATCACCATGTGGGCGTTGTCCTGTAGATGCTACAATATAATAATATATATATTTTTATCTAACCAAAAATAGTCACTTGTCTTGAATGACGTATTCATGAACCTTGTGTGATGTTTTTTAATCACAACAACTAGAACAAAGATAGAAGAGGGAAGAGCTCCAGAGCCTCACCTGTATATTGACGGTACACACGTCACAGTTCACTACATACTATGTATCACAAAAGTGAGTACACCCCTTGCATTTCTGCAGATATTTAAGTATATCTTTTCATGGGACAACACTGACAAAATGACACTTTGACACAATGAAAAGTAGTCTGTGTGCAGCTTATGTAATGGAGTTAATTTATTTTCCCCTCAAAATAACTCAAAATATAGCCATTAATATCCATGCCCCTGGCAACAAAAGTGATAACACCCCTTTGAAAAATTGTACATCCCTAAATGTCCAAATTGAGTACTGCTTGTGATTTTCCCTCCAAATGTCATGTGACTCGTTACAGGCGTGCTGTCAGCATTGCTGCAGAGATTGAAGAGGTGGGGGGGTCAGCCTGTTAGTTCTCCGACCATACGCCGCACCTTACATCAAATTGGTGTGCATGGCTGTCACCCCAGGAGGAAGCCTCTTCTGAAGACTGTACACAAGAAAGCCCCCCCGTCTCATCAGACCATAGGACATGGTTCCAGTAATCCATGTGGTTTGCAGACGCGGAGCCACGCACAATGCGGAAAAAAGAGAAATGCAGGGCATGCCTCTATTTATGGGGTTGACATCATAGAAACAAAACCGAAACTTACTTTAGCATATAATGGTAAAAACATATCAAGATACAGAAAAACATCTCCAGTAGGGGAAAAACACCTAAAGTTATGACTTTGAACACCAGCTCTGGCTAGAACGATGATGAGCTCAGTCTTATAAGCCACAGTCGCCCATTGTATTCATTCAGGGCATATTGGAAAACACAGGAACATAACAGTCCATATTTGGGCATATTTTGATACAGTCTACAATAGTCAAGGCTATGGGAAGGCACACTCAAACAGGTTAATATAACAATGATGCTCTATGCTACAATTTTCTCATGCAAGCATAACAAAAGCATTTAAAATATGATGTATAACCCTAACCCTTTTAAGCATGAATAAAATTCTCTCACAGTTGACATGTCTTCAGCAAACTGTTTGCAGGCTTTCTTGTGTACCATCTTCAGAAGCGGCCTCCTTTGCTAAAGACATGTCAACAAAGCACATGGATTACTGGAACCATGTCCTATGGTCTGATGAGACGGGCGGGCTTTCTTGTGTAGCACACCGGTACAGTGTACACATTTGCTGCTGTTATGCCTTAGTAATCCTGTTTCGGTTTGCAACTGCATTCAAACAATCTGGTAACACTTTACAATAAGGGTCCCTTAATTAAAATTAGTTAATGCATTTTTAGACAATAACTAATATTTAAATAACATTACAATAATTAATATAATTGCTTATCTAACATTTATTAATATATTAACATGAATTAATTCATTAGCTAATGCATTAGGTAATGCATAACCAGACAGTAACTAATGGTTTGGTAAAATTAAACATATATACAGGCCTATATAGGGTTAGGGTTTGTTAACTAAGAAATTATAAATGCTAAGTTAAGTATTACTTAACGTTAATTAACCATTACTGAATGTTTTTGGACCCTTATTGTAAAGTGTAGCGCACATATCCCTTAACTAAGAAATTATACATGCTTAATTCCCCCTCTCTTAACCTTTATTAACCATTACTGAATGCTTTTTGGACCCTTATTGTAAAGTGTAGCACATGTATCCCTTAACTAAGAAATTATAAATGCTTAAGTTACCCCTCATTAACCTTTATTAACCATTACTAAATGCTCTTTGTACCCTTATTGTAAAGTGTAGCACATGTGTCCCTTAACTCATTTGCTCCCAGAAACGTATAAATACGTTCTCTTTTTAAATGCTTCACTGTCCCAATAACGTATTCATACGTCTTATGCGTTTAAAAAAATTTTTTTTTAGAAGCATATATAGCTTCCGCTCTATCTGAGAAACAAAGAACAACGCTCCAAACCCATTTTAAAGCTCCAAACCCATTTTAAAGCAATGAAACTGGCCACTGGAGGGCAGTAGCGCATTTTGTAAGACAAAGCAACCCAATTCAACAGCAGTGAATGGCCGGGCAGCATGGTCGGAGCGCTGGCGCATGCCAGGCGGCGCTCCGACCGGACAAAACAACGAAGAGGATGCCCAGGAGGTCAGGCGCTGGACGACCGAGCAAAATGAGTGAGACCCCCAGTGCAGCGGCTCGCCGAGCAGACCCCACAGAAACGCAAAAATAATCCATCTTTGTGAGACAGACAACGATGAGGGAAAAGTTTACATGGCTGACGTGGTGACAATGGTGTCATCTCAGCGACAAACTGTCATCTCTCAGTAGTCGTGTGAATAAATTGTTACTTTGCTATCAAAAGCTCTATTTGTTTGGTTGTTCATGGTATTTTGTAAAAGGAAAACATTATTCAGATGTTTGGGATGTAACTAATGCAAAAAATAGCTTGGTTAAAGTCAAAGTTATGTTTGAAATGTATGCGTTTACAAAAAGCTCATTTTCTCAGTTTTTTCATCAGAAATTGGAAAATTGCTCAAACTAAGCTTTTTCTTAATGCTGATTTCTAAAGAATGGAAAAAGATATGAACTTTTTTTCTGCTGAAAGAACAGTCGAATCTTTCTTTTGGTGGGTTCCATGTTTATATAGCAATAGAACAGAATTTTCTGTGGGCCTTGCAAAATCAGTCAAAATCCAGAAAAACGGCCGGGAGTGAAGGGCCTTGCTCTGGTGAAAATGGCAGGGAGTGAATGAGTTAACGTAAGCATTTATAATTTCTTAGTTAACAAGCCCTAACCCTAAATGCTAAACCCTAACCCTATATTGGCCTATATATTTTTTTAATTTTACCAAACTATTAGTTACTGTCTGGTTATGCATTCACGAATGCATTAACTAATGCATTAACTCATCTTAATTAATAATATTAGATAAGCAATTATATTAATGTTACTTAAACATTAGTTATTGTCTTAAAATGCATTAACTAATGCATTAACCCATTTTAATCAGTATATTAATAAATGTTAGATAAGGGATTAAATGAATTATTGTCATGTTACTTAAACATGAGTTACTGTCTAAAAATGCATTAACTAATGTTAATAAAGGGACCCTTATTGTAATGTGTTACCAACAATCTTGATAGTCAACTTTTTAATGTCTGTGTGCTTCTTGGAATTGGCTGCTACATTTATTTTTCCGGGAAAAAAAAAATGGGCAGCATCTGTTTGGGTCAAGGCTTTGGTTCACACAGCAGCTAATAAAAGTTGTTTATACACCGCGTTTTAAAAAATCAGCACAACAGAGGCTTACCAGTGGCCTTTTTGTTCCAAATTTCTAAACCGAATAATTGATTCGAATGGCAACATGTAAAAGCTCCCAAAGTTTTCAATCCATGCCCTCTTTTTGAAACTGACCTTATTTTGTTGAGCTTTGTTGCTTTGACCTTCATGCAGGCGCGAACTCCTCACCTGCTGTAAAAGCCTCACGGGAAATCAAAGTGCTTGTACTTGATTGGGGATTGTCGAGTTCATGTAAACAAGTGAGGCAGCTCGCCGCAGGAGGTCAGAGCCGTAACTTAGCGGGTTGTTTTCATGCTCTGCTGTATGCTTGCAGAAATCTTCCCAAGAAAAAAAAAAAAAGGACATGAGGTTTTCTATGCCAGACAAAGACACATGGGGGGGAGAGAGCGTGACAAAATGTGGTTATCCATCACAGCGTGTCTTATTTCAATCAGGCAATTAATGCAGACATTCTGGCCCCATGGAAGCATATTAAAATATGGCATGAAACTTTTCCCTTAGAGACTCTTTAGCAAGAATATCTTGCTGTCAGCTAGAGAAGTGTCTGGAAACTACTTTAATTTGCACCTGAAGTGCCTCATAAGATTTTTTGTTGCTTGGAAAATGGAATGAATGTAAGAAAAAATGTTAATGACAACTGTTCGCATTCGTCATACCCGGAGCTGTTTCTGATCTTGTAGTTACCTCATTTAGCTTTCAGTTGTTCAGCAATACTAAAGTCAATTTCAATGAAGACTGAATTTTATTTGTGTTTAGATTCTGTTGATGGTTTAAGTTGCACTACATCGGAGTGCCTTGTGGCAATGTGTTCACCTAAGGATAAAGCCTTTTTGTTTATTTTTCAAACTAGGCTGATCGAAGTCAATTACACCTTGGAAGACTTTCCTGTGTTGGCAATTTCAGTCATGTTTGTCTGATTTGTTGCTCTGAGATGGTTCTATTATATCTTGAATTGACTTTTTGGTGAATTACTATATAAATAAACTCAAATCCTGTTGGGCCTACCTGTTTGATTTAGTGTTTTTGAGGCAACTTCATTACAAAGAAACGAATGAACCAGTACTTTTCCCAACAGGGACGCAGATTAAACGAAATTAAAAATGGGGATAAAAATCACTGTCAAAGCTATGCCAACATTAGTTGATTATTTACTTACTGTATATCATCGGTGAGTGATTTATTTGTATGGCCAAACAATTTTGAAGTAGGAAAGAGTACATTTGTTGGCTTTAAAGCGATAGGTGGTTGTAATAGTTTATTAAAGTTGTCAGTTTTGTACATTACTTTCAGTATTGTCCTGAGTGTAAGAACTGTCATGCAAATTTTCTTTCGTGGTCATTTGAGTTGAGGTTGTATCCTGGAGTCTATCACATATAATATATACAGTACGTTAAGCTATATGGACAATTTAGCCTTTGATGAACCTGAAATACCTTTTGAAATTTGTGTGGAAATGCCAGTGGCTACATTAACATGTTTATCCGGAATAAAAAATGCTTCATGTACACACCCCATTTGGAATATTCTAACCCGATCTAGCCCATACCGATCAAGATTCTATCCTATTATTTTTGGATCAAAATTTTTAGTGTCAGTGAAAACAATGCATCTGATCATAAATTTAACCCTTTAACACAGAACGTGTCGGTGGCGACATTTTTACGCATATCATCTTTGAAGCCTCGTCACGCTGTAATTACGTCACCCACGTACCGCTGGTTGGTCTCATTTGAAAGTGTGGAAGTTGAGATCCACATCAGTTTCTACTTGAAGTCAATCGACTAAGTAAAACTGAAGATAATGTCATTTGAGTTTTATTGATTTATTGCACTCATAAAGAAGTTTTAAAACACTGCATGGACCATGTGTTTACGTCCATCTTTCCATCATGTCCTTTTTCACAACCCAATTTTTTTGTAGACCTGCACCAGGCTGGGAAGACTGAATCTGTAATAGGTAAAACGCTTGGTGTAAAGAAATAAACTGTGAGAGCAATTATTAGAAAATGGAAGATATACAAGACCACTGATAATCTCCCTTGATCTGGGGCTCCATGCAAGATCTCACCCCGTGGCGTCAAAATGATAACAAGAACGGTTAGCGAAAATCCCAGAATCACACTGGGGGACCTACAGAAAGCTGGGACCACAGTAACAAAGGCTACTATCAGTAACACACTGCGCCACCAGGGACTCAAATCCTGCACTGCCAGACGTGTCCCCCTGCTGAAGAAGGAACACGTCCAGGCCCGTCTGCGGTTTGCTAGAGAGCATTTGAATGATTGAAAAGAGGACTGAGAGAATGTGTTATGGTCAGATGAAACCAAAACTCGTGTTTGGAGGAGAAACAATACTGAATTGCATCCGAAGAACACCATACCCACTTTGAAGCATGGGGGTGGAAACATCATACTTTGGGGCTGTTTTTCTGCAAAGGGACCAGGACGACTGACCTGTATAAAGGAAAGAATGAATGGGGCCATGTATCGAGAGATTTTGAGTGAAAATCTCCTTCCATCAGCAAGGGCATTGAAGATGAGACGCAGCTGGGTCTTTCAGCATGACAATGATCCCAAATACACAGCCAGGGCAACAAAGGAGTGGCTTCGTAAGAAGCATATCAAGGTTCTGGAGTGGCCCAGCCAGTCTCCAGATCTCAAGCCCATAGAAAATCTGTGGAGGGAGTTGAAAGTCCGTGTTGTCCAACGACAGCCCCAAAACATCACTGCTCTAGAGGAGATCTGCATGGAGGAATGGGCCAAAATACCAGCAACAGTGTGTGAAAATCTTGTGAAGAGTTACAGAAAACGTTTGGCCTCTGTTATTGCCAACAAAGGGTACATAACAAAGTATTGAGATGAACTTTTGGTATTGACCAAATACTTATTTTCCACCATGATTTGCAAATAAATTCTTTAAAAATCAAACAATGTGATTTTCTGCTTTTTTCCACATTCTGTCTCTCATGGTTGAGGTTTACCCATTTTGACAATTACAGGCCTCTCTAATATTTTCAAGTGGGAGAACTTGCACAATTAGTGATTGACTAAATACTTATTTGCCCCACTGTGTAATATATATATAAATATATATCAGGGGTCGCGTTAACCGAATATTTTCCGTCGTTGACCAATTTTTTAAAACGGTGACGGAAAAAACAAGTTCATTTGTCATTTTGACAGGTTGCAATTCACACCCCAGACCACAGGGTGGCGAGTGAGCATATTAATTAGCTATTGTCTCTCTTGATGCATGACGTCGTTGGCCTTACTCTGAAAAATGTCAAGGCAACTGAGTGTCCGAAGTTTCTTCAAAAAGCCCCAAAACGACGATGGTGTTGATAAAAGAGGTGAAAAAAACAGGGACTGCACAAGCGGGCACGCAATTCAAGTCCATGCGCACCAGGAGGAAGGTGTAAGACTCCGTTCAGGCCACAGCAGGTGAACTGTTAATTTCATTGTTCCATATGTAGCCTATCTACTGGGGCCACAGTCAGCTGTTTTTGTCACTGCGGAGAAAAAGTTACATATTCATCTGCTTGATGTGTGATGGCACGGTGTGGATTCTCTGTTAAGCTTGTTCGGACAGAATATTAATTTAAAATGAATGAAAACTAAATACTATTGAATATGTTGAAGCGGTATGCAATGTTAAGAGTCTTGTTAGCTCGAATTGCTGTGTTCAGCCGCTGTAGCTCTGCTGCTCTCTGTGAACTCTCTATTCAAGCCGGAACGCTCGCGGCTCTTAAGTGTCTCTGTCACGTGACTGTGTCGTAGCCGGTAACGCGCTCGGCCAAATGGACACACAAGTACGGAAGGTGAATTATGCCAAACAAAGGGTCACCACAATGTCATCATTTAAAAAATTTAAGTGACGGGTAAAAATAGATTATGACCGGATTTTTATGACCCTGTCAGTCAAAATGACGGACAACGAAAAAGTCTAGCGCAACCTCTGATATAGATAGAAATATAACAAACATATATATATGTTTCCATCCCTGTACCCGTGTATAATGCGCATCCATGATTTTACAAGTTGATTTCAGGAAATAAAAAGTGCGTTATATTCGGGAAATTACGGTAGGTGTTAAAGAGTACAAACAAACTCCACACAGGGAGGCCAAACTGGATTTAAACCCTCAGCCTCAGAACAGTGAGGCAGATGCGTTTACCACTCGTACTTAACTCGGCCCACTAAACATAACATCAAACAAAACTACGAATTTTATTTCACTTGTTCAGCCTTGGCTGAGTACTGTCATCTTCAAAATCCTGATCGGATCCCCTTCTTCATTTCAGCATCTATCCATTAATAAGTTCAAAGGGGGCACATGGGTTTGGAGTGCGTGTGCTCTGTTCACTTTAATCGTGGCTGACTGGTGATCCTGAGTGACGCTTGAGTGCGACTGTAACCCCTGAGACTCGGGGGGGGGGGACCCTCAGGTACTTTGCTCAGAAGCACCCCTTCTTCACACCCTGTCATTCATTCTCTTTCTTCACATGGCTTCAAAGAGCTGAAGTCATTTTAGGTGAAACTTAATTGGCTGCCCCCCAAATTAATTAAAAAAATAAAATAGACCCAAGTGGATGTAGAGCGTCTGCAGCAGTGGTGTTGCGTGTCCTTATCATCATTTATCAAAGACAGAACGAGGCATACATATTTATACTGTCAGATGACATTTATGCTTGGTAAATACTCAGCGGACTTCTGACTAAATGGGGAGGGAATGTCTAAGTAAATTAGTGTACAAAGCATCATCCTTACTACATGCTGCCTGCACTGGTGCCCCCTCACCCCCCTCAGTGCCTAATTAGAAAAGTACAGTGCTTCTTAGGTGGAAAACTTTAAGAACAACTGAAGCGTTCGTTACACTGCGGTGGACGCTTTTGGGATCAAAGGTCAAAGACATTGTGGAGGTTTGTGGTGTCGTAAATTTTCCTTGGTGAGTTTCGAGAAGATCCCTGTAACTTCTACATCACAGGGAAAGATGGACGGGCATAAAGGACACTTGAGTGAGAAGACATTATTTGGTTGGGCACAGCAGATTTTACTGAGCACAAACTTATGCTAAGAAAGCTGTAGTCATAAATATTGAACTCTATGCTTGTTTGTTAAACCAATTTTTTCCTTACAACTCCACACCACAAATATTGTAAGCACCAAGGGCATAGGTTTGGTCTCAACATTGGTAGGGACGATACACAGTGGGGTAAATAAGTATTTAGTCAACCACTAATTATGCAAGTTCTCCCACTTGAAAATATTAGAGAGGCCTGTAATTGTCAACATGGGTAAACCTCAACCATGAGAGACAGAATGTGGGGGAAAAAAAGCCAGAAAATCACATTGTTTGATTTTTAAAGAATTTATTTGCAAATCATGGTGGAAAATAAGTAATTGGTCAATACCAAAAGTTCATCTAAATACTTTGTTATGTACCCTATGTTGGCTATATACCCTACCCACCGACGTCACAAAACCACGTGCTCGCTGTGTGGTTCCGCCCACTTGTCCGTCATTTTGTCTCTGTATTAGCATTGTTTTCAATTGATCGAGGAATTTAAAATGCATTTCATGGAAGACCCGGTGCTTTCTGATGCCGTAAACTCACTGGATGTGTTGCATAAAAGGCGTTATGTGGAAAAGCTTCGTTCTATACAGTCGCCAGATCCATATTTGATGCCCAAATCGATGTTTTTCGACCCACTGTCTTCGCCCTGTCTGCCTGACATCTGCTACGATCATATTTACAATTATCTTGTCCACACAAAATCAGCCTATTCCCACGAAAATTTGAAAAACTTCAAGAGCTTGGAGGCTTATAAATACTTCGTTGCTGGTTGGGTGAAACAGGTCCTCGTCCACGAAAATTCGGCAGGAATCTATCTTGTGCTTGGAAAGGTGAGTTACGAAATTTTCAATTCAAAATCTTTTGTTATTGCTAACATCCACTGTCAAGTCTAATGTATTTCATGTCGTTTGTCAATGGAGTTAAGGCTTTTAATGTTTATATGGTTTAGCGATAGCACTCTCACTACATACATACGTGTATGTTGTCGGCGATTAGCCTAGCAATGATCTTAATTGTGGTTATTTGTCAGCCCCGTAGACGAGGCCAGTTTCTTTCACTTGGTACCAGCTAAATATTATTCAAAAAATAACGATGGTGGAAGAAAAGGAAGTCACAAACATCTTGAATTTGAAACTATGTCGTACTACGTCGTATGTTGTCGGCTATTAGCCTCGCAATGATCTTAATTGTGGTTATTTGTCAGCCCCGTAGACGAGGCCAGTTTCTTTCACTTGGTACCAGCTAAATATTATTCAAAAAATAACGATGGTGGAAGAAAGGGAAGTCACAAACATCTTGAATTTGAAACTATGTCGTACTACGTCGTATGTTGTCGGCGATTAGCCTCGCAATGATCTTAATTGTGGTTATTTGTCAGCCCAAAACCCTCTAAGTATATCTTAAATGCATCTTACCGGATATAAAATGACTACTACATAGTCTGTGGTGATTTTTTGGTGCCCAGTTTTCACGTCGAATTGCAGCCGTCCATTTCGCTCTCCTCTTTGGATCCCTCGGAATACGGTAAAACTTCAAGTCTCTCCTTCCATCTTCTCTGTTAGTGCAACCAACAGCCACACACGCCTTCACCATTTTGATTAATGTTAAGTAGCAGAAAAACACGCCGTAAATAGGAGAAATGTACGTAGCCGTAACAGGTTAACACTATGTTTTGACGGACAAGTGGGCGGTACCATTCAGGAGAGCGGAGTTGTGACATCACATGGGTAGGGTCTATAACAGAGGCCAAACGTTTTCTGTAACTCTTCACAAGCTTTTCACACACTGTTGCTGGTATTTTGGCCCATTCCTCCATGCAGATCTCCTCTAGAGCAGTGATGTTTTGGGGCTGTCGTTGGGCAACACGGACTTTCAACTTCCACCACAGATTTTCTATGGGGTTGAGATCTGGAGACTGGCTAGGCCACTCCAGGACCTTGAAATGCTTCTTACGAAGCCACTCCTTTGTTGCCCTGGCTGTGTGTTTGGGATCATTGTCATGCTGAAAGACCCAGCCACGTCTCATCTTCAATGCCCTAGCTGATGGAAGGAGATTTTCACTCAAAATCTCTTGATACATGGCCCCATTCATTCTTTCCTTTAAACAGATCAGTCGTCCTGGTCCCTTTGGAGAAAAACAGCCCCAAAGCCTGATGTTTCCACCTCCATGCTTCACAGTGGGTATGGTGTTCTTCGGATGCAATTCAGTATTCTTCTCCAAACACGTGAACCTGTGTTTCTACCAAAGAGTTCTATTTTGGTTTCATCTGACCATAATACATTCTCCCAGTCCACTTCTGGATCATCCAAATACTCTAGCGAACCACAGATGGGCCTAAACATGTACTTTCTTCAGCAGGGGGACACATCTGGCAGTGCAGAATTTGAGTCCTTGGCGGCGCATTGTTACTGATAGTAATCTTTGTTACTGTGGTCCCAGCTCTCTGAAGGCCATTCACTAGGTCCCCCCGTGTGGTTCTGGGATTTTTGCTCACTGTTCTTGTTATCATTTTGACGCCACAGGGTGAGATCTTGCATGGAGCCCCAGATCGAGGGAGATTACCAGTGGTCTTGTATATATTCCATTTTTAATAATTGCTCCCACAGTTAATTTATTTACACCAAGCGTTTTACCTATTGCAGATTCAATCTTTCCAGCCTGGTGCAGGTCTACAATTTTGTCCCTGGTGTCCTTCGACAGCTCTTTGGTCTTGGCCATATTGGAGTTTGAAGTTTGACTGACTGACATTGTGGACAGGTGTCTTTTATACCGATAATGAGTTAAAACAGGTGCCATTAATACAGGTAACGAGTGGAGCCTCGTTAGACCTGGTTAGAAGAAGTTATACCTCTTTGACAGCCAGAAATCTTGCTTGTTTTTCGGTGACCTAATACCTATTTTACACTCTATTTTGGAAATAAATTCTTTTAAAATCAAACAATGTGATTTTTTTTTTTTTTCCACATTCTCTCATGGTTGAGGTTTACCCATGTTGACAATTACAGGCCTCTCTAATCTTTTCAAGTTGGAGAACTTGCACAATTGGTGGTTGAATAAATACTTTTTTGCCCCACTGTAACTGAACTCGTTATATAATGCATATAAGGTTGCTTAGCAGTTGGTGGGGACAGTTTAGACATCCTGAAAAGTTGCTCATGTTATGTCCCCACCATCCCAATGCAAACTTACACCCTTGGTAAGCACCCTAGCATAAGTTAGAGTTTGCTTTTGTCAAGTAATTTGTAATGATGCGACTGAAATAGGACATTTTTGTTACCTTGAATTTTGCTTCACATTTCTAGAGTACCAAACTAGCAGTTGTGGAGTTCTCTCTGTTTGGCCTTGGTTAAAGGTACACTTGCTGCATGCCTGAGGGTGTGCAATTAAAGACATTTGCCATTGAGATTTGAGATTTTGAGACATGAGATTTTCTGTTTGTGTATATTTTAAATAGGCTTGAATTATCTATTCAAATGTGAATAAATAGGTAGAAAATACCCGAACGCCATTTGAAAAGAGTCAACAACGATTTGGTTTTTGTGCTATAGCCTATTAGAAATATCATCCCAAATACTGTAGTTTGACATAAATGTCTCATTTTCATTAGCTTGTAAATTGAAACGCCTTATTGCCTTGAATTTGTCTTAGCTAATTTTTTCACCGGATGACACAGCTTGCTCCAAATGCCCTCAGGCCTTGGGGGTGACACAGCAGCTTCCCACAGGGAATGCATGTCAAGTGTGCAATGCAATACCTGAAGACATGCTAACCATGATGTAGGTGCCCTGCAGCAGAATAGGAAGTCTTGTTCTATTGACCCGCCACATCTCCATGTGGTTATTTAAAGCAATAGCAAACATACAACGCAAAAACAAACGTGTGCTTCCCAACCTTTATTAACCCTTTATTACGCCTTTATAGCACCCTCATTTAACTCAGTGGTTGCCATTGACGGCACTAGATGTCTGCCTTCAATGGAATTGAAAGTTGAGCATTCACAGCCAACCCTCCCATAAATTAATTGAATAAATTAGACATCTAACATTGTCAAATGACAGTTAATGAGTTAAATACTATGGACACCTTGTGAGTGGTTTTGGGGTCCAAACCCAGAGTGTATTTGTGTTATCTATATTCATATTTCATTACGTATTTGGTTCCCTCTCGTTGTTTGTATGTTTATTTCCAAGATAAGCAAAGAACGGGGGTTTTTATCAACTTCTCTGATATGTTTGTAATAATGAAACGGAAGAGGTAATTAGAATTTTTGGTGCTAAAGCCAAAGATCAGAGGTCAGAAAGGTAATTTTGTGAAAACCGATTAGATTTGTCCAAATTTGCAGAGCAGGTGATATGACGAGGTTAGAAAGGGTCAAAGTTCAGAGGTCAGAAATATGGCGATGGTTTGAAAATGGCTGCTCAGGCGAGGGACTGTTCCCTCAGAGTTCTACTGTTTAATTTTTCATTTTGTTTTAAGTAACTTATTATTCATTTATTATTTTATTTATTCATAATGAAAAATATAATAATTCGTAAAAATAATACTGAAAAAAATACTACAATTACAATTGAGACTTTGCATCGACATTATGTGGACAAATGTGATGTCATCTTAATGTAACACTTGGTAACTTTTCAGTTTTGGTCAAATTTAGTGACGCCCGTACACATAAGCGGTAGTGTTTTGTGTTAAGGAAGAGTGCGTTTCCCATGAGGACCAGCGCACACCTGCACAGTGTCGTAAAATCATCTGTCAATCATCTTCAGATGGATTAAACCACATTTGTGTTTCCAGCGGCAATGTGAAGGATGAACAGTAATAAGGTAAAGAATCCAGTTGTAGCCAAATAATAGCATATGGTGATTAGCAACCGTGTTGCGGGTTGGTTTGGGGTTGGGGGCGTCACGCCAGCGAATGAATACCGGGGCAATGTTTACTCCGTATATCCTGGCAGCCTCCCTCTTTTTCCTCCTCAGACAAAACTTTTTGTTTCTTTTGTTGCTCTGCCATCTTTGCAGAATTCGTACGAAAGCGTTCGCATCAACTTCTGTCTTTATAATGAAAGGGGTAAGACCGTAAGAGGGAAGTGACATATGCCGTAAAGCAGTCAGCACATTTGTAGTTTTCTGTGGCAGGGTTCTTGCCACCCTCCTCAAGTTAATTATTGCCGGTGAAAGCGATACAGACACCCTCAAAATATAAAAGAGGTGTCATTCAACTAGTTGTCAGTCGACATATTATCACAAATGTTATGAAAATATTTAATAAAGGTTGAAAAGTTGCTTTAAGTGGGGTTGTTTTATTTATATTTTCATTACAAAAATAGCCACTTGACCTTAATTAAGCAAGGCACCTATTCTACGTGGAAAGCAGTGGGGAAAAAAATGTGACAAATAAATGACTACTGATATATATTAAAAATGTGTGTAAAATACTGACTAAATATATGTACATATAATAGTATTGAACAACATCATTGAATTAATTTTTGCTCTATTGCATTATTTGCCACTACTGACACTCTTCACTCAATGTGTGGCTCTGAAATAGTTTTCTTAAACTATTTTTTATTCAAGTCTGCCCATCACCTAGAGGACCTCCAATTCTTTTCATCAGTACCTTCCTTGTGTCATATATTATGTTGACATTTACTGCAATGATATGAAGAAGCCATATTACCTGTGTGTGTTGAAGTGAGTACTGTAGATCAAATTAATTCTCAACCCAAATTTTCGTTCTCCTTACTTCAAAGTTCTGATGTTTTTAAAATTTTGCGGAAAGGGAAGGCTTCCAAAAATGCTGGTGCAGACCATCTAGACCCATATCTCCTTCAATTAAGTGCTCATTTTATCAGTCCATATTTAGCTCACATTTTTAACCAAACCCTTCTTTCCGGCATCATCCCTACCCCTTGGAAAACTGCTACTGTAATCCCGCTACATAAAAATGGTGATATCTCTGACCTCAATAATTACCGTCCTATATCCAAGCTTCCGTTTTTATCCAAAATTCTTGAATCATTGATCAATTCGCAACTACGTTCTTTTATTGACTCATCTAACATACTTCAGCCGCAACAGTCTGGTTTTCGCCCAGGTCACAGTACAATTACAGCTACAGTTTCTGTCCTAAATAACATTGTCTCCTTTCTTGATAATAAACAGTTCTGTGCTGCTCTTTTTATTGATCTTTCAAAAGCATTCGATACCGTTGATCATAAAATTCTACTTCATAAACTGCAGGCCATAGGTTTAGATATTAATGCCCTCAACTGGTTTAAGTCCTACCTTACAGACAGAATTCAAACTGTTGCTGCTGACGGTGTTCAATCAAGTCCACTTACTATTATAAATGGGGTGCCGCAGGGGTCTGTCCTTGGACCACTCCTTTTTACATTATACATTAATGATATTTTTCTTCCTAATCAATATTGTAATGTCCACTTTTTCGCTGATAATTGTATTCTATATGCGCCCGGTTCTTCCCCATCTCTAGCTCTGAGTCATTTACAGACTGCTTTTGATAGCCTACAAATATCTCTTCATAATCACAGATTAGTTTTAAATGCTGAAAAAATTAAATACATGGTTTTCTCCATTTCCACCATGACTGACAATAACTTACCCGGAATCAAATCCCTAAATGGTACTCAAATTACTCTCACTGATTCATACAAATACTTAGGAATTTGGATTGACAGTAATTTATCATTTAAAACTCTTATTCATCATCTAATCCGTAAACTTAAATTTAAACTTAGCTTCCTGTATAGAATCAAAGGCTGTCTGTCAACTTCTAACCGAAAAACCATTGTATTATCTTCTTTTGTTTCTGTACTTGATTATGGGGACATCCTGTACTGTCATGCAGCTCCATCAACTCTTCAACAGTTAAACCCGGTCTATCACAGTGCACTACGTTTCATCACCAATGACAATTTCCACACTCATCATTGTACCCTTTATCAAAACGTTGGTTGGTCCTCACTACAATCAAGAAGAAATACCCATATCATGTTATTCATCTATAAGGCTTTACTGTGCAAACTTCCGAACTACCTCACATCTCTCCTGTCGTTCAAATCCAGTAACTACATAACACGATCATCCGACTACTTAACCCTAAACATTCCATTCACTCGCACTAATGTTGGCAGAACTGGTTTTAGCTACTATGCTCCTCTTAAATGGAATGAATAGCAAACTACTCTTAAACTACAGTCAATCATTGATCTTGGTGATTTTAAATCTCTTTTGTCTGATGTTTTTACTGATTATTGTAACTGTTTCCATTAGTTTTTTATTATTATTATTATTATTATTTTTTGATATTTGCGAATGTTTCTTTGTACTCAGGCCTCTCTTGTAAAAGAGATATTAATCTCAATGAGACTGCCTGATAAAATAAAGATAAAAAAAAAAATAAAAAAAATGTGAGCGTTTGGACCAAAACTAAATTAGTTTACTTTTTGTTGCTTTTTGTCCTTGAAGATTTAAATGTGTGTGTTGTCACTTTTATTAAGCAGAAGTTTTTCCCGACTAAATATTTCCTTAAAAGTTTGTTGGTAATTTTCAAGTAGCTCTCTGAACATAGCAAAGCCTTCATCTTGGGGTGCCTGTTGAGGACATGAATCTCAAAACAAGTTCAGCAGACAGATATTTACTATGGTCCCCATTTATTTGCTTGCAGCCCAAGCGATTTCAACTAAATCAAAGAGCTAATTAATACCCTTTTTCCACAGCAACATTACATACTAGTCTCCACTTTGCTCTTGCAAACAATTGAAATCCAAATGGAAAAAGGAACACCTTGACACACAACCTCTCACAGTGTCGTAGGTCTCTGCAGTAGAACTGTAAAATCCAGTCTCAAGCAGTTTTTTTTCTTGTTGCAATTAGTATAATCTTGAATCTTACATGTGAAAAATGAACATGTTTAAAATGAGCTAAACCTTAAACTAAAGATTGGGTTATGCAATCTTCGGTTTGCTGCAGTGCCTCATTGGTAGTCTACGATACGTCTTGAACTCTACATAACCCTTAAAAATAATCGAAATTATATTACAGTTCTTTGTTTATTGACTTAATGGGTTTCCAGCCTGCTGCACACAAGGCGAGGCAAATTTATTTGTATAGCACAATTCAACACAAGGCAATTCAAAGTGCTTTATATCAGTGTTTTTCAACCTTTTCTGTGCCACGTTTTTACAATGGGAAAAATCTCACAGCACACCACACAACAAAAATGTTCCAAAATTACTTTCTGTACAGTATATTTAATTATAAACAGGGGTGCACATATTTTTTTTTGCCCAGGTTCTCAGAGGAGGACCTGGAGATGTGACTTAGTCCTCATTGAGCTTGAGAGCCGACCCGCCTGATGCGATAAAATTATGACAAGCTTTACTTAGAGCCAATTAACTTTAATTAATTATATTAACAATTAATGCTTGATTAACATCAACATCAACTTTGAAGTGAAATGTAATGAAATAAAGCTCCAATTCAAAATAAAGGGCATTATGCGGCTCCCACATGACCTCCAAGCCTTTGTAAAAGTGGGATGTCCTCCTCATAAGACCTCATTGAACGTGCATGTTTAGCTTTGTAAAATGCAAGCAAAAACGGGTTTGTCAGTGCATGGCGCTGTTCATTACCTTTATTCCGCCACTTGTCCATAGTGCGAGTGGGGTCCTGTCTGACATCGATAGTTTGCTTAAATGCCACATGCTCTGTTTTTTTCATGCTTTTCAAAGTTTGGATGGCTGAAATTCTTTGACCCTACATAAAATGCGTTGCTCTTATCAGCGACATTGGGATTCTCACGGCACATTTTGTACCGCATTTCCGTGCGAGCATCATTTGCTTCTAGCCATGGTGCCTCCTTCAGCCACTTTTCAGCAAAAGTCCTTTTTTTCGGTAGCTCCGGTGACGTCTGTCGTCTTTAAACGGGGGTGGGGGAACACGGAAATAATTACTCAGTGGGGCCTGCCTCTTCGACATTTTGAGAAGTTATTTTCTCGTGTCCGCCGCAAATGCAGTGGTCAGCCATCGGTACGCAAAAGCGTATGGAAGCCATTGAGGGCCAGTGCGTTTGTCTACGTCCAGTACGCATGTGCGCATGCGGACCACTTATGTGCACCCCTGATTATAAAATAATTTCTCAATATATATAATTACTCTGTACGAAACTTGAGCCTTTATGGATGAACACAAAGCCGATATACAGGCAGGAATCTTCATCAACAGCTCTTGGTCTCTCTCTATAAATATTTTTTTTTATAGCAGTTAGGCTTGAAAAGCTCAGAATTGTCAAAAAGGGGGACTTTAGAAATGTCTTTAATCGCATCAGGGGTAAGCATCTCACTGACAATGGCTTTGCAGGCAGGTTGTAGAGGTGCATCAGCACTGCCCTCATGATTCGATTCGGTTCGATTCGGCAATGCATCGCGATGCCTTAGTTCAGTTGCAAACAAAACATCAACTAAATTGCAATGTAGAACAAAAGTAAAATGTACGCTTAGCCCACTATATATGTGCAATCATCTTAGAAATGCAATCAGTAACTACCACATAACAATAAAAAAATAATGAATTAAAATGAAGTGCAGCAGCATCTCAGAAGCCATAACAATCTGTTTCAACATGAGGAAATATCAGTTTTTTGCAATCGAGAGAGCAGAGAGATAGTAGTGATTAGATCGGGCCTAAAAAATCGAGCCCGACCCGACACGGTCTGCTGGTATTGAAGCCCGACCCGGCTTGGAGTGACGCGAAAAAAAAAACAAAAAACGCAGCAGCAATTTATTTTCATTTCTTCGAGTTGGCAGAAAAAACGCAAGTTTTCTTAATGTTTAAATAGTCTACATATTTTTATGATCATTATAAAAGCATTTACACAACGAAATAACGCTGGGAAAGTTCAATATAAGAAAAAAAACATGCGATTTTAAAGACACACAGAGGCGAAAATTCAAAAGGATCACATTTGTGTTGCCTTTGTGTGCATAAAGTGTCTTAACGAATTCTCAGTTGGCAGAAAAAAAATGCAAGTTTTCTTAATGTTTAAATAGTGTACTTATTTTTATGATCATTATAAAAGGATTTACACAACAACAACAACAACAACAACAAAAAAAATATATATATTTTTTTATATAATTTATTAGTCCAGCGCGCAGCCCGACCCGACCCGAACGTGAATGCTTAACATTTTGGGCCAAACCCGACCCATTCGGGTTCGGGCACAAGATCTAACCTATTAGAGATAAGACATAATATAACAATGGCTGAAGCGGAGGAAGAGGGAGCGAGAAAAATTATTGATGCACCCAAGACATTGAAAGCAGACATCTGGAGACATTTTGGCTTCCACGAGGTTGGTGGGAAACTTGACCAGAGTTATGCGGTGTGTAAAAAATGAAACATGAGAATAATAATACAAATGGGGAAACCAAATCTGTTGCATCACCGGAATTGCGCAAGGAATATTTTTGATCGTACTTATATATTTTAAAATGCGCAGAATCGATTCGGCTTGTTGCCTGCATCGAATCGAATCGTCCATGCCCCGCATCGGGATGCATCGCCGCATCGATTATTGTTGACACCACTAGCAGGTAGTATTGTCTTTTTTTGGATTCAGCAACAAGTTTAGCAACAAGGTAACTGGCTTTGAAGGCTTTCTCATTTACCTTTGTAGTGTTTCTCAAAAAAGTTGCCTTTTTTCTGTTTTCATGGAGGCGAACAAAATAGTCAATCGACTTGTTTTGAAACGAGAGCAAATGCAACTGCTCGTGTCACGTTGAAGAACTGCTCTGATTTCTAGCCATCAGCTACCTTGCCGTCCTCAACAATGTGTTGGAATAAAACACACGGGGAGGATTGATGGTCAAGCATATGGATGAAATAGAAATTATACTTTTGTGTATATTGACACTTGATGACTCTAATCAAATGATGTACAGTAGACGTGTTGGGGTCGCAGACAGCAAGGTAACTGATGGCTAGAAATTTGAGCAGTTCTTGAACGCGACACGAGCAATACCTTGCTCATTTCCACACGACCGCAACCTTGTACCTATTCCTTCTTTCCTACTGCAACTTGTAACGCGTGGTGGGTAGGAAGCGTGCATAAAAGTAACAAAAAGGGGAGAAGCTTCCACTTATGCACATTTATTCACAAAAAAATAATAATAAATCCACCTTGACCACTCGTCACTCGGGAGCTCAGCGGTTCGCACCACGTTCCCAGATGAATGCCAACATAAAAGTAAGCAGCAACAGAAAAAGAACATTTTCAATGTAAATAAAGCAGCGCCACCACGTGGTGGATGTCGGGAGGGACACCATTTAAAGAGGCGACTGTTACAAACTCCGCCCGACGACGTACAAAACAAAAAAAATACGATATTGGATGACTTCTCGCGGCACACCTGACGATCTCTCACGGCACACTAGTGTGCCACGGCACACCGGTTGAAAAACACTGCTGTATATCACATGAAGATCCACGAACAGAGATAAAAATGATTCGTAAAAATCACATTAAATCACGAATAGAATAAAAAAAAAAACAGCAAAAAAAAAAACCTATTAATAATTGAAATCAGAAATGGAAATAGAGCAGAAATTGAAGCAAATAGCTTAAAATTTGAAAAATATAAACAGTTATGGATATGCTGTGATAAACAAAAACGTTCTTAGCCCTGATTTAAAGGAGCTCACTGTTTGAGCACATTCAGACCTTCAGGTACCTTGTTCCAGAGGTGAGGAGCATAAAAACTAAATGATGCCTCACCCTTCTTGGTTCTTGATCTTGGGAACATACAAGAGCCCAGTGTCAGACCACCTTAGGGGTCTAGATGCTTCATAGGGATCAAACAAATCAAGCATGTATTTTGGTCCAAGGCCATTAAGTCTTTTGTAGATGGGCAGTAGTATTTTATAGTCTATCCTTTGACTCACTGGAAGCCAGTGTAATGATTTCAAAACCGGTGTAATGTGGTCCAGTTTCATTGTATTTGTAAGGACTCTGGCAGCAGCTTCCCGACTGACTTTTTATTTTATTATTTTTTTTTTTATCAAGACCTGTAAATATACCGTTGCAGTAGTGTGATCTACTGAAAATGAATGCATGCAGAAGTTTTTCCATGTCTTTTTTATTCAAAACCCCCTTAATTCTGGCTGTATTTTTTAGGTGGTAATAAACAGATTTAGTAACGGACTTTAGATGGCTATCAAATTTTAGCTCTGAGTCAAGAATTACACCAATATTTCTGACTTGATTTTTAGCTGTAAGTGACATTGTGCCAGGGTGCGTGGTTATCTTTGACCTTTTCTTTTTTGGCTCAAAAATGATCACTTCTTTCTTCTCCACATTTAAAATTCTGGCACATCCATTCATTGATTTGATGAGTGAATTTACTCAGGGAGACGAAGGGACTATAATCATGCGGGGACACAGAAATGTAGAGTTGTGTGTCATCTGCATTGGTGTGATAGGAGAAGGCATACTGTTACATGATCTGAGCTAGGGGAAGCATATAGATGTTAAATAAAAATGGTCCAAGAATGGACCCTTGAGGAACCCCACGTGAATTTTGTTCATTCTGACTGATGGTTTCCGATTGACACAAAAAAATCCCTATCATGTAAATAAGATGTGAACCACTGAAGAACATTGTCAGTGAGCCCTACCCAATGTTTCCAATCTGCTGAGTACCATGTTAAATGCGGCACTGAAATCCAATTGTAGCAGAACAGAGGATTTGCCTGCATCAGTATTCCGATGAATATCATTAAAGTGCGTACGACAGGAGAAAAAAAGTCTTAAATAGGATTATTATGTGAATTAGAATCATATTTTAAGACGATTCGACTATATACAACAATTTAGCAAAGCGCAGATGACGAGAAATTAGTCTTTTAACCTGCCGGTTAGCCACGCCTACCATTATAAGGCTCTAGCGTCCCTAACAGGTGGATGACGTCAGCGGAGTCACCATTTCATCTGATTTAGTGTGCAGCCCATTGAGGGGAAATGATTCACAACGAGGAAAATGCGACGAAGAGAGTCGCAAAATGTCATTGTTTCAATCTCTCTACTCCAATATTTTCTTTTTATCCAAGTATTTTTCCCCAATTGCTAAATAAATGGCATGGTCATGTCAAATAACAGTC
Source organism: Corythoichthys intestinalis (assembly GCF_030265065.1). Lineage (NCBI taxonomy): Eukaryota > Metazoa > Chordata > Actinopteri > Syngnathiformes > Syngnathidae > Corythoichthys > Corythoichthys intestinalis. The sequence continues at coordinate 15,013,081 of NC_080399.1, read as the reverse complement.
TTGTGCTAAATGGAATATGAAATAATAAAAATGCACTTATTCAGGACGACATGGCAAAATTACTCCATAATGGTCAAAACTGTCGACTTCACCGTTACTGTCACACCTCCCGAACGATATTTTATGACACCTAAATCGGGCTTACGTCATTTCTCTTCCCCGGCTTCGGAGAATTTAAACAAACCAAGAGGCGTGACAGCTAGCCAACATGCTTATCTGAACCAAGTGATGTTTCAAAGTCTTCGAAGCGGAAAATCACACATAACTAACCTGGATCATTTGACATGACGACTGGGTTGTCGATCGTCTTCGCCGATCAGCAAACCGCCCGGCGGAGAGCAATTTACAGCTCGTTTCCCGGAAGAGGGCGGCTGCAGTTGTTGTGAAGCTAATGTGCATGAGGAGAGCTTTTTACATACCTATCAATGATCAAACGTAAGTAGTCCTTTATTTAAAGAAAGTTTGTAGTGTTTGCTTTGTAATCGCTTTATTCGCAGCTATTTTTAACACAAAGTTGCAATTTCTGATCGGTCGGAAAATTTGACAGAACACCAGCCACACCAAGAGTGCAAAAGCAGAGTATAGTGCTCGCCTGGCGCGGGGATGTGCGACAAGGAGCTTGTCAGCCACAAAATGCAAGCCACCTCCATATTAAAATGATCCCAGTATTTGACATAATACAAAACACGATGTTTACTCACTTCCTCGTAGGTCCCATGGTCCCACAGTAGTAGGGCTTGTTTTGGCCAATATCCACCGGTGATTGGGAACCTTTTGAAACTCCAAAAAGGCGCACACTCCTCTCCCTCATACAGCAAGATTTTTGTGCAGCCGTTTGGTTGGCGTGATGCGAAAAATAAACTTATTAATCCGCAAAATCAGCTGAATCCTTAGTCCTTCTCATGCAACAGTACGGCTGTATAGTGAAGAGGACTCCTTCCACCGTACACATCACAGCGCCCTCTTTCTCAACTCGAGACTGTTGCCGGAAGTCACTCATTTTCATGGCGCGGGATTTAAAAAACTAAATAAATATAGCGATCACTTCCACACACATCCAAGCGGCCCATATCATTCAGGAGCATAAAATACCGTGTGTATTATGAAATAAACATGCTTTTTTGTGTCACAGGCACTTTAAATGAGGCAATAGTGTCAATAACAGTCATCACGCTGGAACTGAAACTATTTCAAAGTTCGTCAACCTGAGCTGTTGTAAGGGTTAAGTTAGGCTTTAGTGAATAATGCACAAGTCTTGTAATTTATGTAACGCTTCCTAATCACCTCTGCTCTCCTTTTCAGAGGATGGACAGAGGTGGTCATTTCACAATCCAGAGACACTTTTTAACGGCTTGAGAATCAGCAAGTTGGCTCACTTTGATGTCTAGTTCGCTGCTTTTAACAATTTCTTTACCTGCTGTAAGAGGCGTCTTATCACCAATGATAATGTTGGCCAGGCTTCAGTGTTGAACTGCTAGAGCAGCCACTTTCAGGCTAATCCCCTGAACCCTGCCAAAAAGCAAGGCCACCTGAGTGTCATTACTCTTTCATGCGTCATCCTTATGACTCGACTTGTCGCCACTGACACAAAAAAAGTGTCAAAGTGCATGTTTGTATCAATTATTAAAAGCCAGTGCCCGACGAGTCATAACAGCATCATATTTCTTAAAAGTTTGTCCCTGAGCTGACACATTTTTCTGGATTGTTGGGAGTTCTACAGCCCTGATAGCAAACCTGTATGGATGATGGAGAGATATTGTTTCTATTTATTTTCTTTTCACCGCAATAAAGGTTGTTTGTCGCGGCTTATGTGCTGTGTTATCTTGGAAATGTGTTTTGGGATTATCAGATCATGTTGGTCTGTATTGTTCTCGCCTTGTGACTCTGTGCGGGTGTTCCATCATACCCAAATGTCGACTAGATCTGCAGGAATCATTGCAAGGGCTGAATGCACCTCGTCACCTTGATAGCATTTTAGCCTAGCCCGATGCTATCGGTAAAGTTTATATGAAATCAAATTGAAAGCAGGGATCTAAAATGGTTCCTTCAATTGAAGGGTTTGGAAATCTCTGTTGCAGCATCTATGTGTTGAGTTTCCATGGTTTTGGGAGCCCGTTCGTACATAGAGCTATGTGCTGTCAAGGACTGCAGCTATAGAATATTTCAATATTCGAGTATTCTACTGAAAATTCCGTCGATTAATCAAGTAATCGGATAAAACATATTTTTTTAGGTAAAGAGCAATTGTAAATATACATGATATAACAAGACATTTCACCTAATATTGAACAATTTTTAGACAATCAATGTACTTTAGATTGTTGAAACAGCCAACAATTGCATCTCAGATGTGACTATAAAACCCCCCCCCAACAAAATCACTGCTTTACTCAAAAACTTACAACGATCTGATTAAAAAAAAAAAAAAATACTTACATTGAAATATATTAGTGGATTTTAAGGGGGGGGGGGCAGTTCCCCCCCAGCCCCCGTGCCCGAAGTGACATTGCATGTAATTCACTTTCATATATATATATATATATGTATAAGTTGTAAAGAAATAAAACTGCAACAAAAATGAATGAAATGAACAAAAAAATATTTTATAATTGGTCAAAATTGTTTTTCGAGCAACTTAGATGGTTGTTTGCTTTGGATGGAAAAAAAAAAAATATATATATATATATATATATATATATTAGGGTCTGATCCCGATCGTTTTAGTTTGAGTATCTGCCGATCCCGATATTTTCCGATCTGATTGCTTTTTTTTTTGCTCCCGATTCAATTCCAATCGTTCCCGATAATTTTTCCCGATCATATACATTTTGGCAATGCATTAAGAAAAAAATGAATAAAACTCGGACGAATATATACATTCAACATACAGTACATTAGTACTGTATTTGTTTATTATGGCAATAAATCCTCAAGATGGCATTTACATTATTAACGTTCTTTCTGTGAGAGGGATCCACGCATAGAAAGACTTGTAATTCTTAAAGGATAAATGTGACTTTGTATATTGTGACTAAGTATTGCCATCTAGTGTATTTGTTGAGCTTTCAGTAAATGATACTGTAGCCATTTAACTATTCTGCCCAAATGCATGATGTTGAAGTTCAACCATGACTGTGCGTAGTGGCACCAATTGATATATTTCCTCTGCGTTGGGAAATAACATAGGGTGTTAAGAAAAAGATCAACTACTACCTTTCTTCCCCACATTGCTTCCCACTATATTTTATATATTTACAATTGTTGAGAGAGGGATTGTAAGGCTTTAACCATTAAAAAAAAAGGCTCCAAAGACTGCCAAAATTCACTCTACTCATTTTACCCTGTCTTTTAGCTCTATATATACGTAAAACGGCGCCATTATAGATTGAACGCGATAATGCATGAGCGGGTCGTGCAGCACATGCGTTAATTGCGTTAAATATTTTAACGTGATTAATTAAAAAAAAATTCATTACCGCCATTAACGCGATAAATTTGATAGCCCTACTTTAAGCCAAAACTAAAGACTTTGGATGAGTGTAAGACATTTTGTCTGTAACATTAAATACAATTAGAAAACGATTTAATTAAAGAATATCTATATATTAAACAAAGGCATGTCCGATATTTTTTTGCCGATTCCGATACTTTGAAAATGACGTGATCGGGACATCTTTAATATATATATATATATATATATATATATATATATATATGTATATATATGTATATATATGTATATATATATATGTATATATATATTTTAGGAAAAAAAATATTTTACAAAATGTGCTTTCTTTGATTGAAAATATTTTTTTTTTTATTGAAGCAACTTTTTTGGGATTGAATGATTTAGACACAAATGTCCTAATCATAATATGCCTGAAATACAAAAAGGATTGCTTCAATCAAAGAAAACTTTTTCAATGAAAAATTAAGTGTTCAAACGCAAAAGTTTCAATCTTAAATATTTTTTCACATCCAAAACTTTTTTATGATTGAAATCTCCTTTTTTAATTGAAGTGATTTTCTTTCTTGAAAATTTATATTTTTTTGAAGCAACTTATTTTTTAATTGAATAAAGACAAACATGTACTAGTCAAAACGTGGCCCAAAAACAAATCAACATTACTCCCAATCAAAAAAGTTGCTTCAATCAAAAAAAAAAACAAAAAACAAATTTAAAACAAATAAAAAAAGACAACAAAAAAAAAAAAAAAAAATCAAAGAAAAATAGCTTTCACATGCATTTTTTCGAGTTTCAAATTATTTTTGCATTCAAACTTTTTTTTTTTTTGATTGAAGCGACATTTTTTGGTTAAAAATACATATTTTAATCGAAGCAACTTTTTTTTGGATTGAATTATAAAGACACAAATCTACCTCCTTATGGCTCCGCCCAGGGGATACAATTTTTAACTGGGGTAACTACATTGGCACGACACCGGCGGGCGTACCATATTCAATAAATGACAATCTTGGCAAAAAGTATTGCCTAAGCAGCCTAATTTAGAAATCCCCTCAAGAATGATGGGAAACAAAAAACGCTCATTGTCAACTTATAATTATAAATATTCTAGTTAGTTAATTTTATTGCTGACACTGCGTTTCGGAGTCATCAACATACCGTGCCCCCCCCCCCCCCCCCCCCCGCCCCAAAAGTCAAACTCCGCCTACGTACAAATGTCATTATGCTTGATAACATACACTACTTAAAAGTTTTTCCCACGTGCTTCAATTGAATTTCCATTTGTGTCAAGCTAATTTTAAGTTCTTGTTTTAAGTTAGTCTAAATTGTAAGTCCTTATAGGATTTTGAGTTTTTGCAATGTTCACAATAATTGTATGATACTGCTGTATGGAGCACATTAGGCACCAGTGCTATTTGGTGTTTTATCCATAAATGACTACTGAGCAAAAATTGACTGTCATATTTATTATGTTTTTATATTACACCCTCATCACTCTTTTATAGATTAAATAAATCCTGCATGAAAAACACGTTAGACATGCATAGATAGTAGTCCTAATTAAGAGAAACATACCCCTCTGCAGGGCTAACATTACGTTAGCAAGGTAAAGTAATGTTAATCATATTGATTAGCGTTACATAATCTTTTTTATTCGCACTACGTTAACATGATTTTACCTTATCCCGAGTATCGCTCCTCCGCTCCCAGGGTATACGGGGTGTCTTCAGTGGAGCTGCAGCATTGAAGACGTGCTGTAGTGTTATGCAAGGGCTATCTTACAGTGAATACATGAAAGTGTTCTCATTGGTGTCCATCTTGAAATGCTCCCACACTTTTGACATTTTCTGCTTTTTCTTGGTGCTTTTCTCTTCGCTGTTGTCGGCTTCTTTGTCGTCACCTCTATATTCATGCATAGTTGGAATCAAATATATCCACCGCCTCTGTCCTGTACGCATGTGACATCAGCGCGTTGTGCCGCATTAAAAGTAGTCCGGGCAAAATGTCATGCTTAGAGCTGGCAAAATTAAACAATTCATCGATGTGGAGAAAATTCCTTGATCAAGTTTTGAAATTGAGTTACTCAAATTATTCGAGTAATCGTTTAGGCTCTAATCCTGTCCTACAGTATATGGAAATAAGACAAATGGTAGGAGAAAAAAGTAGAGAAACATAATGCCCAATCAGGAACATCTGGAGATGTGTAATTAAAAAAGATTACTTTTAATTAAGGGTGTTAATTACTGAACAAATTTCTGACTTAACGTAACCTGGAGGCTGTGAGTCGATCGGGTTACAGTTTCTTTGTGTAGATTTTATTTAAGCCGTCTTCTCTACTATAATGAGGACGCCAGTCGCAGTGCGGCCACGTGTTAAACGCGTCCCAGAAGCGGCTCAACGCGACGCACGCGAAAAGAACGGCAGAGTTCATTATTTGTCGCGAGACGTGGCTCTCCTGCGTCAATACTACTAGCTAGGATCAGGCAGACCGGAAGTCACTTGTGTAAAAATTCGGTGGATCCGGTCAATTTTCAAACTAATACGCAATCGTAACCCACTTTTTGAGTCCATCAGATCTCGAGTGGTAGATCGGGGCACAGTTGACTTGTCTTTGTTGATTTACTGCTGTCTTCTCTGCTATAATAATAACCAACACGACCCCGTGTTCAATACAAAACCCTCCTACCACAACAAAACAAGTAGGACCTAATATTCACATAGGAACTAAAGTTATACAACATAAAATATACAATATAAATGAATACTACATTACATTTGTAAAATATAAACTAGGGCTGTCAAACGATTACAAATTTTAATTGAGTTAATTACAGCTTAAAAATCAATCGTAATTAATCGTAATAAATCGCAATTCAAACCATCTATAAAATATGGCATATTTTTCTGTAAATTATTGTTGGAATGGAAAGATAAGACACAAGATGGATATATACATTCAACATACGGTACATAAGTACTGTATTTGTTTATAAATAAATAAATATAAAATAAAATATAAAATAAACAATAAATCAACAAGATGGCATTAACATTATTAATATTCTCTTAAAGCGATCCATGGATAGAAAGACTTGTAGTTCATAAAAGATAAATGTTATTACAAGTTATAGAAATTTTATATTAAAACCCCTCTTAATGTTTTCGTTTTAATAAAATTTGTCAAATTTTAAATCGAAAAATAAACTAGTAGGTCGCCATTGTTGATGTCAATAATTACACAATTCTCATGGTCATAAAATCAGTCGCACCCAAGCGCCAGCAGAGGGCGACAAAACACAAGTAACAAGTGCACTGACCCTGTTCTGTCATTTTAATCTGTTTGAACAGGGCATGTGCGTTAATTGCGTCAAATATTTTAACGTGATTAATTAAATTAATTACCGCCCGTTAATGCGCTAATTTTGACAGCCCTAATATGAACATATAATAAAATAAATAATAGCCCATTTAAATAAAATAAATTGAAATGAGCTAAAACACCTGTAATTAAATAATAAGAATAATACACAGATCCTGCTTACACAATTAAATTTATTAATTTCTGTGTGGCGCTTTAACTTGAGAAAATCCACCAATAAAGCTTTTAAAAACCGTTCATAAGAAAAAAAAATATTCATTGAGGCATTTCATTTGTAAAATATGAGTTAAAATCTTTGTCATTAGGATTGCTTTTCTCTTTAGCACAGGACTTCTTTTTTCCTCTTTCTTTCAGAAAGAAAGCTTACCAATACACGGGGTCTGAAAGGCAAATTGTTGTTGGATTATTATCTTTAAATACCCGCTACTTTTTGAGCAGAATTCTAGCTTTGTATATAGGCTATTGTTCCTATTGTTGAAAGCACAAAAGTGTGTAATAAACAACTAGCACATTTTTTTTGCATTTTGTTTTCTTACTGTACCGAAAATGAACCGAACCGTGACCTCAAAACCAAGGTACGTACCGAACCGAGATTTTTGTGTACCGTGACACCCCTACTTTTAATGTAAAAAATATTGGTAGAAATTTCAGCCAAATGTGCTCGAAAGAAACGATGGGCTCTTTTAATGGCAAATCCCGATAAGTAGTGGTGGATAGCAATTAAGCCACTGCTATTGTTAGTGAAAAGCTAGTTTTCATGATAGGGCAATATTAATTATTTCAACAAGAGACACACTGGAAGCGTTTTTTATAGACGGCATACATGTTCTTGAATTTGCCTGACCATTCATGTGTCAGATCAGTTCTCTTTCATCGCTTTAATCTGCACCAATGTAAGAATTCAAAAGTCGTCCTTCACCCGAATTGCGCTTTTGTTCACCATCTAGTCACTAATGTTGTCCTCTTTCAACTGCACTCGAGCGTACGTTAATCAAAGAGTATTACCATCGCGGCCCAGCGGCATCAGAGACACTGCTCGCACCTGAGTCATCCGTCAGGCGCATCAGACCTTCTCGTTCCTGATCCCATGCCATCTCGCTTTGTGGAGCGTGACAAAGGTTGCGTGCGCGGCAGGGAGCGGGAATGCGAAAGAGCTGTCAGGGAAGTTCAGAGCCGAGTTCAGGAGAGAGAAGACGCAGACGCTCCGACACTTCCTCTCTGCTACAAAGACGTCTCGCATCGAAGGCGTCCTCCCACCTGATGAGCGCGCCTCTGATCCCATACAAGAGGCCACCGCCAGGCATCCGGCTGACTGGCAGCGATGGCAGACGCGCGTGTTTTCCGAGAAGAGAGCACAATGTTTACGGCATGGGAAACTTGTGGCAGGAGCGGATCAAAAGCCAGTTATGTTTTTCCCCTCCTGTGCAAACTTTAAGACGGTGAACCAGAAAGCAACTTGACAAGGTTTGGTCTGGTTTGAAATCAAAATATGGCTGTGCTCATGGAGGTCACACTTGTGAATATATCACCATTGGGGCTTATTTCCTGAGTAAAAAATATTAAAAATATGTCACTGAGGATGTCAAGGTAATTTGATCTTTCAACACACGATACAGTGATCCCTCGCTACTTCGCGCTTTAAATTTCTCACCCTCAGTCCATCGCGGATACTTTTTAATCGGAAAAAAAAAAAAAAAATACAGATGAGCTGTCCCGAGCCGATCCCTCCTTCTCCCCGTTGTTTGTTGCTCAGGCAGTGCACTGGAGTTGTTTATTAAATCTAACAATGATTGGCAGATGTTTAATGTTTTGAACCCAAAGCTTCAAAGCGCCGCATGCGTCAATCATCGTTTAACTTGTTAAAAAGTTGCTGTAGCAACTCATTGTGTGTAAGTGAGCAGCTTTAGCAGATTTGAGTGGACTCACTCAGTGAAACATTTAACTCATTTGCTCCCAAATATGTTCTATTTTTAATAGGGCTGTCAAAATTATCGCGTTAACGGGCGTTAATTTTTTAAATTAATCACGTTAAAATATTTGACGCAATTAACGCACATGCCCGCTCAGACAGATTTAAATGACAGTACAGTGAAATGCTCACTTGTGTTTTATGGAGTTTTGGCGCCCTCTGCTGGTGCTTGGGTGCAACTGATTTTATAGGCTTCAGCACCCATAAGCATTGTGTAAGTAATTATTGACATCAACAATGGCGGGCTACTAGTTTATTTTTTGAAAAATTTACAAATTTTATTAAAACGAAAACATTAAGAGGAGTTTTAATATAACATTTCTATAACTTGTACTAACATTTTTCTTTTAAGAACTACAAGTCTTTCTATCCATGGATCGCTTTAACAGAATGTTAATAATGTTAATGCCATCTTGTTGATTTATTGTTATAATAAACAAATACAGTCCTTATCTACCGTATGTTGAATGTATATATCCGTCTTGTGTCTTATCTTTCCATTCCAACAATAATTTACAGAAAAATATGGCACATTTTATACATGGTTTGAATTGCGATTAATTACGATTAATTTTTGAGCTGCAATTAACTCGATTAAAAATTTTAATAGTTTGACATTGTTTCAGTGTCCCAAAAACGTATTTATACGTCTTTAAACATTTTTTTTTTGTTTTGTTTTGTTTTTTGACAAGAGGCATCTCTAGGTTCTAATGCAACTGTACTGCAATGCACAATGCTCAAAACCCATTTTAAAGCAATAAAACGGGCCACTGGAGGGCAGTAGCAAATTTGGTAAGAACTCATCTGTGGCCAAAAAAGGAAGTGAAGAAAAATTGTCAGGAAACTGAAGTTGGAGGGATGTTGTAAAGATGCGTGAGAATTTGAGAAAAATGTGGAGAATGATCGGGGAAAAAAAGGCAAACGACACTGGAGGAGTGTTTTGAAAAGAAAACGAAACCATCGTCAAAGAAGGATTCAAAAAAATCTATCTTGATGAGACAGACGGTGATAAGAAAGAAGTTTACCCCATCTGACGAGACGGCCACAACAGCGTCAGGTTCCACATGCGTTCTGCGGAGCTCACGTTGAGTTTCTCCTGAGCCCGAGGTTGAAACCAACGATGAAAATGATGAGAAAAGTGAGACCGATCTTGATCCGGACTCATCAGATTACTGGGAGCCACCTCATTCAACCGGGAGCAGCCAAGAGCCTTCCCCGCAAGCAATTGTGTAAATAAATTGTTACTTTGCTATCAAAAGCTCTATTTGTCTTGTCCTTTATATTATTTTGTAGAATGAAAACATTATTCAGATGTTTGGGATGTCACAAAAGCGAAAAATAGCTGTGTTTAAGTCAAAGTTATGTTTGAAATGTATGCTTTTCCAAAAAGCTCAATTTCTCTTTTTTCGTCTGAAATTGGAAAATTGCTCAAACTAAGCTATTTTCTAATGCTGATTTCTAAAGGATGGAAAAAGATATGAACGTTTTTTTCCTGCTGAAAGAAGAGAGTCTAATCTTTCTTTTGGTGGGTTCCATGTTGATATAGGAATAGAACTGAATTTTCTGTGGCCCTTGCAAAATTAGTCAAAATCCAGTTAAACGGCCGTGAGCGAAAGTGGTTGCTGCGGAGAAAATGGCTGGGAGTGAATGTGTTAATAAAGACAGGCATTTTTAAACTCTATTCTTGTTTAAAAATAATTCAGTGGGACAGTAACATGTTTAAAACTTATAATTATCACATTTAAAGTGCTTAAAAACATTTATTAAAATATAAATATATACATAATTTTTTTTTTCTAAATACTTTGGGGGGAAAAGTGAAAAAACATGTCATATGTGTATCTCGTTCCAATAAATACATTGAGGTGGGGCTACTTCGCGGTTGTCCACTTATTGCGGGGGGTACTGGTCCCGTTAACCGCGAAGAACGAGGGATCAGTGTACTCTTGTGTAGAGTTTGCATATTTGCTAGTGTAACCCGGGTTCCTTTGAATGGTTCTTTGAATTCTGTCATGTACTACTATCATAACAAATATGACAGTAAATAAGCCAATTAAGCCAACACTGATGCATTGCTAGAGTGACTTATTCATGATTGGGTGTACCCAACCTTATTATTTTTTATTTGTGATTCTTGCATGGATGATGATTCACAACAACCCTCTACCACGGCTTCTGTCTCTACTGAGTTTTAAAATGATCATTAAAATTAAATTAGAAGCACTTTTTGTTAAGATCATCTTCCAAACTATTGGTTTTTGGTCATTTATTCCGAACCATGCCTGTGGGAGATTTCTTTGGGTGTATTCTGCTTATCTTGAAATCCAAACATGTGATTAGTTTGATAGCAAATAGAAAACTGATGAATTTAAAAGGTGTCATGCGGGATTTTGGGCAAAAACATCGACCATTTGGGACATGTTTCTTTGCCAGAAATTATTGTCACATCAAATCCAGTCTATTAGCTGAAATTGCACTTTAAAACACCATTACAGGGGAACTCAGTTTGACCTTCTCTAAACTTTTGAAAGCACATGTCCAACTAATCAATGTTTTAATGCTTTATTTAAACCTTTCAAATTTGAGGTGTTTGAATTGGCCAAAAGATTTCTTGGTTCAATTAGAATTGGTATTTAAACAGTCCTCTTCATCCTTCTATTCACATTTTGTCATCATGAGAACATGAAGATGTCTGAGTGACAATTGATCAAAAGTACCTGACAATTGTGGGTTTTCAAACAAGATGTTCTCAGAAGAGTGTTATATCAGCAGATTGCAGCACAAACTGTTTTTAGAATAGTACAAAAATGAATGTTCTTGGAAGTTAGTTTAATACATTTTTTGATTAAACAGCTGTTGTGAAATTTGCCTTTCAGATCCTTGTTTGAGAATGGCATGTTGTGCATAAATTAATGAAACATTCAACAGTTGAATCATGTGCATTTAAATGTTTAGAAAGCATTTTTGTGTGAATTACTATGTACCTACTAGGGGTGTAACAGTACACAAAAATCTCGGTTCGGTGCGTATTTCGGTTTTGAGGTCACGGTTCGGTTCATTTTTGGTACAGTAAGAAAACAAAATGCAAAATATAAATGTGCTAGTTGTTTATTATACACCTTTGTGCTTTCAACAATAGGGACATTAGCCTATACAAAGCTAGAATTCTGCTCAAAAAGTAGCGGGTATTTAAAGATAATCCAACAACAATTTGCCTTTCAGACCCCTCGTATTGGTCAGCTTTCTTTCTGAAAGAAAGAAGAAAAAAGAAGTCCTGTGCTAAAGAGAATAGCAATCCCAATGACAAAGATTTTAACATGTATTTCACAAATGAAATGCCTCAATTAATCTTTTTTTTTTATCTTATGAGCGGTTTTCAAAAGCTTTATTGGTGGAATTTCTCAACTTAGAGCGCCACACAGAAATTAATATATTTGTGTAAGCAGGATCTGTGTATTATTCTTTATTATTTAATTACAGGTGTTTGAAAATCGACCGGATCTACTGTATTTTTACACGAGTGACTACTACCGGTAGTAGTATTGATGCAGGAAGGTCGCGTCTCGCGTCAAATAATAAACTCTGCCGTTCTTTTCGCGTGCGTCGTGTTGAGCTGCTTCTGGGACGCGTCTAACACGCGGCCGCACTGCGACTGGTGTGCATTGGCTGATTGACTTTAACGCCCGCGTTTCACTGCGTTCTCGCGGCGGCCACGTTGTCGCGCCGTTCACGTTTCTGGGTTATACTGTCCTACTGTGTTGGTCCTCATTATAGTAGAGAAGACGGAGTAAATATAATCTACACAAAGAAACTGTAACCCGATCGACTCACAGCCTCAGGTTACATTACGTCAGAAACTCGTTCGGTATGCCTCCGTTCCGAACCGAGCATCACGTACCAAAACTGTTCAATACATATACATGTACCGTTACAACCTTAGTACCTACAGTGAAGAAAATAAGTATTTGACCCCCCTGCTAAATTCTTCCAATTTGAAATTATGGAGAAGTCTGAAATTTTCATCGTAGGTGCATGTCCACTGTCAGAGAGATAATCTAAAAAGAAAAATCCAGATATCACAATGCATGATTTTTTAAACAGAATTCTGACCCTGAAAGACCTGTTAGTCTGCCTATTAATAGTCCACCTCCACTCCATGTATTATCCTGAATCAGATGCACTTGTTAAGGTTGATAGCTGCATAAAGACACCTGTCCACATCATACAATCAGTAAGATTCAAACTTGTAATATGCCCAAGATAAAAGAGCTGTCCAAAGACACCAGAGACAAAACTGGACACCTCCACATGGCTGGAAAGGGCTACGGAGAAATTACAAAGCAGCTTGGTGAAAAAAGGTCCACTGTTAGAGTAATCATTAGAAAATGGAAGAAGCTGATGGTCAATCTCAATCATAGTGGAGCCCCATGTAAGATATCACCTGGGGTCTCAATGATCCTAAGAAAGGTGATTAATCAGCCCAGAACTACACGACAGGAGTTGGTCAATGACCTGAAAAGAACTCGCACCACCGTTTCCAAGGTTACTGTTAGTAATACACTAAGACCTCATTGTTTGAAATCATGCATGGCACGGAAGGTTCCCCTGCTTCAACCAGCACATGTCAAGGCCCGTCTTAAGTTTGCTTATGACCATTTAGATACAGAGGAGTCATGGTCAAGTTTAGTGGTCAGATGAGAGCAAAATAGAACCTTTTGGTCATAATTCCACTCATAGTGTTTGGAGGAAGAAGAATGATGAGTACTATCCAAACAACACCATCCCTACTGTGAAGCATGGAGGTGGTAGCGTCATTCTTTGGGAGTGTTTTTTCTGCGCATGGGACAGGATGAGTGCACTGTATTAAAGAGATGATGACTGGGGCCCTGTATTGGGAGATTTTGGGGAACAACCCCCTTCCTTCAGTCAGAGCATTGAAGATGGGTATCGAGCATCGATGGGACCCGGTCCTAACATTCTGGTTCTCCCGGAATCGTTTGAATTTTTAAATTTCGATTCCATGTTTCGATGCCCTGACTGCCAAGCGGAAAAAAATGCTGCTGAAAACCACGAAGAACAAGCCACAAGAAACGTGTGTTTGTGCATTGCAACTTGATTACAACCATGGACATGGTGCGGTGGCGCTCAAAAATTTGGCTTAACTTTACAAAATGGCTTAACTTTACAAAAAAAAAAAAAAGACCAGTCAGCTCAATGCAACATTTGCAACACAACTATATCATGCAAAGGTGGCTGCACAACCAATTATGCACGACCGGCTTCATTGAATACAAGAACCAAGTGTATAGCTAGCGGAGTGCTACGTAGTTGACATGCTGCGCTGTTAGAATCAGGTAAGTAAAACAATACATTACATCTGTCTTCTGCTGTTCCCGCGATCCGACCCCGGATTAAGCAGTAGATGATGGATGGATGGATGGATGGAAAACAGTACGAGAATAAATCGTATTATTACGTCGAGCTATGCTCGATATCATGTATATAGAATTAGATGCGAAATGACACTTGCTGGCGTTAGTAAACAGGCGCCATCTTAAAGCAGCAGGCGCCTCCATTAAAATCAACAGGATTTAAAAGATTTTTGTTTTGGAATCTGTTGTGTTGCTTATTAAGAAAGAAGCGGCCATATGAAGGATTCGATTACTTTTTTAATGAACTCGTAGTAGTGAAAACATAGCATCACATCACAAAGCATCCTAGCCAAACACTTTCATCTCTTCTTCTCCGCATTATACGTGCACTTTCCTACAGTGCCACTCACTGGCCTAACTGGTATTGTCACAACATAAACAGTGCATGTGTCTGTAAACACAACAGAATCGGTTTTACAAATAGGAAAACATTATTTTGCCTCATCTTTATCAAATTATAATCAATAGAAGAATTTATACACATGCTTCGTCGTAGCTCCCAGCTAAGCTACGTGTATGGCAAAATAATATAAGCAAATGTTTTCTCCGTGAGCTTTTGAAAAATAAGCATCTTTGTGAAAGTGCACTCCTGTGGAAAGAAACTTCATCACATTCGAGTTCAAAGACTGATATTTATATACAAGTTAAAAATAATCCTGTGAGAAGTTCATCTAATTAATAATTTTCACATTAATTGTATTAATAATAATAAATAATAATAATAAATTTTGAATCTATAAATAATATTAATGATCAATTTAAAATTCATATAATTAAAAAAGAATTGAAGTTGACATTAATATGAACTAGGGCTGTCAAACGATTAAACATTTTAATTGAGTTAATTACAGCTTAAAAATTAATCGTAATTAATTGCAATTCAAACATCTATAAAATATGGCATATTTTTCTGTAAATTATTGTTGGAATGGAAAGATAAGACACAAGATGGATATAAACATTCAACATGCGGTATATAAGGACTGTATTTATTATAACAATAAATCAACAAGATGGCATTAACATTATTAACATTCTGTTAAAGCGATCCATGGATAGAAACACTTGTAGTTCTTAAAAGATAAATGTTAGTGTAAGTTATAGACATTTTGTATTAAAACCCCTCTTAATGTTTTCGTTTTAATAAAATTTGTAAAATTTTCAATCAAAAAATAAACTAGTAGCCCGCCATTGTTGATGTCAATAATTACTTACAGAATGCTCATGGGTACTGAAAACCTGTAAAATCATTTGCACCCAAGCGCCGGCAGAGGGCAGCAAAACTCCATAAAACACAATTAACAAGTGGGCAGTTCACTGTACTGTCATTTAAATCTGTCTGAGTGGGGCATGTGCGTTAATTGCGTCAAATATTTTAACGTGATTAATTTAAAAAATTAATTACCCCCAGTTAATGCGATAATTTTGACAGCCCTAATATAAACTAAATAAAACTTTTTTTTTTTTAATTTTTTTTTTATCGACCTTGCCTCTTAAAAAAAATCGGAATCGAGAATCGTTCGGAACCGGAATTGAAACATGGAAATGGAATCGTTCAATTTCAAACGATGCCCAACCCTAGTCATGACTGGGTCTTCAAACATGACAATGACCCGAAGCACACAGCCAGGAAAACCAAGGAGTGGCTCCGTAAGAAGCATATCAAGGTTCTAGCCTGGCTTAGCCAGTCTCCAGAACTAAACCCAATAAAAAAACCTTTGGAGGGAGCTCAAACTGTTTCTCAGCGACAGCCCAGAAACCTGACTGATCTAGAAAATATCTGTGTGGAGGAGTGGGCCAAGATCCCTCCTGCAGTGTATGCAAACCTGATGAAAAACTACAGGAAATGTTTGACCTCTGTAATTGCAAACAAAGGCTACCTTACCAAATATTAACATTTCTTTTTTCAGGTCTTCAAAGACTTATTTGCAGCTGCATCACACAAATCGTTAAGAAAAATCATACATTGTGATTTCTGGATTTTTGTTTTTAGATTATCTCTCTCACAGTGGACATGCACCTATGATGAAAATTTCAGACCCGTCCATGATTTTTAAGTGGGAGAATTTGCAAAATAGCAGGGTATTCAAATACTTATTTTCTTCACTGTATTTGTTGAGGCAGTTGGGGTTCAAAGATAAGGTCAACAAGTATGTTGTGCTTCTTGCCATCTGACAGTCGAGTCATACTTAATTAACAAGCCAAAGGTATCAGATCATTTTGCAATCTCAAACATTGATTTTGAAAAAACTTCAACCTGATACTAAATTTTGGCCATTGATTAAATTAGGTTTTCTAATCCAATCACGGTAATTGATCATTGTTTCTTCTTTTTAATAGTTTTTCTATATTAGAAAATCCATCTTTTGGATTTGACGTAGTGGAAGTCACTGCACCTCATTGTAAGTCAGGACAGGCCCGTGTTCGCCCGTCCATACTCCACCTCAACCTGTACCTCGATCCTGCACCATGACAATGACAAAGTGCTCAAAAAATGATCCATGCCAGGATGGCTGCTATTTTTTCTGTTACCGTCGTATTCTGCTCGATGGATGATGGATGCGGGATCAGCCGATGTCATGAATCTTGCTCTCACTGGAGGATCTCGTGTGGACGGGGGGAGTGAGCTGGAATTTTAAATGTGCGTTCAAAAATACCCGACAATCCAAGAAACAACGCCAGATGACCCATCGGGGTCCGGAAAGGGCAACGGTCAAATGCTATCTGATCGATGTGAAGCAGTCTAATGAGATTCGTTGCATACATTAGCTGAGGCAAAACATCTTTCTTTCAATACCGTAGATAACAATGCTCACTTTTCGAGTGACACGGTCAGAGCTTGAGCTCTGATTACAGTTTGTTGGTGTCACAGCAGGTGTGTGTGTGTGGTAGAGTGCTTTCACACGAGACCAAGAGGACCAAGGTCTGGTTGGCGAGCTACCTCGCAGCGACACTTGCAAATGAGTTGTTGAAAAAGTTCAGCATTCACACTGTGCTAACCGAACTTTCCAAATAGCATCAGGTAGATGAAAGGCACTCATTGATTGGACAAATAGAAGAGGAAATGCCTCCCTCTGCGAGGGGAGGGAGCGTGGAGCATCACGGCGTGGTGCTGTGATGCTGCACATAATGTAGCATAGCATTATTTTTACATGTTAAACTGTATAGAGTTTTTTTTTTTATTAGGCTTTTATTTTGCAATGTCAATATAACTGTGCATCTGTATGCTTTTTTGTCAACTGACTGTTTTGTGAAGCAGAAGTTTGTTCGTATGCACGTAAGTTCGAGGGGAAAAAAACACAACATAATTTAGCATAACATAGCAAGTCGCCGCTCGGCCAGCTCCCGGTCGCGCCGAGCAAACTGGAGTATATACAGTGTATCACAAAATTGAGTACACCCCTCGCATTTCTGCAGATATTTAAGTATATCTTTTCATGGGACAACACTGACAAAATGACACTCAGGGTAAAGATGGTGGACTGGCCAAGCAGGTCTCCAGACTTGAACCCAATAGAACATCTTTGGGGGATCCTCAAGCGGAAGGTGGAGGTGTGCAAAGTCTCAAATATCCGGCAGCTCTGCAACGTCATCATGGAGGAGTGGAAGAGCATTCCAGTGGCAACCTGTGAAGCTCATGTCAACTCCATGCTCAGGAGAGTAAAGGCAGTTCTGGATAATAGTGGTGGACACGCAAAATATTGACGGTTGACATGTTGTATGTTAATATTGACAACTTTCACGAAGGGGTGTCCTCACGTTTGTTGCCAGGGGTTTAGATATTAATGGCTGTATTTTGAGTTATTTTGAGGGGAAAATAAATTAACTCTATTACCACATTGGCCCGAATATAAGACGGCCCTGATTATAAGACGACCCCCTCTTTTTCAAGACTCAAGTTTGAAAAAAAGACTTTTTGAACACCATATTAATTTTTATACAGAAAATAATTACAGTACAAAACAAATTATAACAATATATTTGAGAAATATATTTAATATATTGTATATATGGGTATATTGTCTAGACCGCTAATATAAGACGACCCCCTCTTTTTCAGTCTTATTTCAATGCAAAAAACACTTACACTGTCCAACACGGTATATAAGCTGTACACTGTACTTAAATATCTGCAGAAATGCGAGGGGTGCACTCACTTTTGTGATACACTGTAAAAAAATGCATCGGGGAAAATTAAACCACGAAAGGGAACCGTGTGGTAACCCAGGTCACACAGGCAAGCTTTCGCTCTCACTTTCATTTTGGACTGTTGAATTATCACCACTTCCAGGCGAGTGGGACTCACAAAATGGCCGCCCGAGAAGCTCCGCCTGTCTCGGCCAGTCACTCTCACGCAATACGTTCAGCAACAGCATGCAAAACACAATCAGCACATTAGAACCCAATTCTGTGTATCAAATGCAACTGCTGAGTGCAGCACAACAACATTTGGCCATGGCTAATCAAGTCAGTATACATCTCGCCTAATGCAATCTTCTGATATGCTTGCAAGCATGACCAGTTGTTTTTCACTGAAACTGCTGATCGTTAGTTTTGCCTCAGATAATCATGGACTATAACTGCCAACAATAATCATGGACTTTTAACTGCCAACCAGCAAGGCTCATGACCTATTTTGTAAGATTAGTTAATCACCAAACAGACACACCTCCTTTTAAGTACAATATAAGCAACGCCGAGCTCTCTGTTAGGTGTGCATTTCTCTACACAGCTTTTGTTCTGTCATTGAATGCACCCAGAAATTTCTGAAATTAAAACTGCGCATAAATGATCTCTTGCCTCCAGTCTTTATTCTGCAATCCAGTCTAGCCTGAATTGAAAACGAACACGCGGAGGACCTGAAAGACTGCCTCCAATACTAATCATCTGTCATCTTGCCATTGTTGATTTTGAATAGCGTCCGCGCTCTACAACCGCTTTTAAGGATGCCCTCCATGTACTGCCAAAGCCTAGAGCATCATAGCTCCATGCTGTGAAGCTGCACATAAAGGAGCAAAAGCGCACTTAAAGCGGACCAAGACCCATGGTTTTTGAGCAGACCAGAAATCGGTTGTCTGGTCTGGAGTTTGAATGAGCGTTCACATTTACAAAACAAAGTGGACTATCTGAGAAGAAGAACTGTGGTCCGTTTAAAACGAACCAAACAGTACTTGTGTGAAAGCGCCTTAGGCACCTGTTCTAGAAGGTTATACTGCTGTCCTGTAATTAGCAAATATGCCACTCTTGGTTACCTCTTGCATTTACAAAGCTTCATTTTGCAGCATGAGCAGAGACATGATGGCAGCTTGTCATTGATAGCAGCTCATCAGTTTGGTGTGCAGGACTATGAGATGTGCTGCCATTCATGCCGAAGTGGAATATTCCCCTGTAAGGATGAAGTCCTGCCAAATAGAGTATCTAGTAGATCAGCAACTTTGGTTGGCATCTCTTATATTAGATATTACTGAATTTCTCAGTTCTACCATCAGTAGCGTATTCCATAGAGGGAGCTTGCAAATGCAGTGTCACTCAGGTTTCTAATGTGGCATAGTGGCTGTTCATTATAATGCTTCAGAATAGACACCAGCAGGTGAGAGACGTCTTATCTGTCACCTCAGCTTCTTTCCCAGCATGGTTATGGAGATTCACGTTTCATTATAAACCATTGTGCTACATTTGCAACATAATACTTACGTAAAAGAAGGCATTGTAAGTACTTTTCTTTTGCACACTAGCAATGTTGGTTACAATGTTATGTTGGTAACTTTGGAACAATTTGGACAATCACTTCAAGCATTCAGGCTAAATATCCCAAATAAATTTAAATTTTTGTATAAGAATATGGTCTGGTCACAGTATAATGACATTTGCTGACAATGTGTGTTGATGTTCTTGTAAATTGGTGTATATAATGAAAATTATTGTTGATGAGCCAACTCTGAATTTGTTTGGTCTAGCTGGTTGTCTATTGGTTTAGTTCTATTTATTCATTTATTTTCATAAGTTTTTTTCTTCCTACTCCCTTTTGAGTGCAAATAATTATTTTGAACTATACTGTATATCTGTTTATTTTTGCGCATGCTCGAAATAAAAAAAGCATCATCATCACCTATGACTGATTTAATGAGTTATCTTTGTGTTTGGCAGAAAACACATTGCTGAAAAAGCAGTTTCTGTTCTTGCACCCCTCTTTAAAATAATCTGCTGTATTTTAAGACAAAATAACTGATGTGTTTGATCGAACAATATGCCTTAGCAGTTTCATGGCGCATTATGCCCCCCGGACTATTTTTAATTTGTCCGTTTTACCCTGCAGACCCCAGTTTACAGACACTGCGCAACTGCTTTTGTTTCAACCCAGCCATAAAAAAGTTCTATCATGTTTAACTTAGAATTAATGTCTAATATTTAGTTAAAAAAATACTTTAAAACAATTTTCACTTGCATATTTTAGACTTTTGAACAAAATATAGCACAATGAAAACAATAGTGTGTGTAAATAGGACACTGATATCTACCTCATAACTATCGCTTACCGTATTTTTCGGACTATAAGTCGCACCAGCCATGAAGGGCCCAATGAAGAGGAAAAAAAACATATATAAGTCGCACCAGAGTCTAAGTCGCATTTTAGGGGGAAATTTACTTGATAAAATCCAACACATGGAACAGACATGTCATCTTGAAATGCAATTTAAAGTAAAAAAAAACAATAGAGAACATGCTGAATAAGTGTACAGTATGATAATGTTACATGATGCATGAACAACGAAATGCAAAAGTGGCCGTTATGTTAACGTAACATAGCTATTAAGTTATTCAGAGAACTATAGCATAAAGAACATGCTAACAAGTTTACCAAACGATCAGTGTCACTCCAAAACACCAAAATAACATGTGAAATGATATAACAATGTGTTAATAATTTCACACATAAGTCGCTCCAGAGTATAAGTCGCACCTCCAGCCAAACGACAAAAAAACTGTGACTTATAGTCCGAAAAATACGGTAATTGTATTTTTTTTGTTACTGTCGCATTTTCCCCGATATTTTAGATGATAAATTATAGGTCCAAAGAAAAATTGGCAAAAAAAAAAAAAAAAAAAAAAGTTTAAAAGGGTTAATATTTAAAAAACAAAATCTCGACCACTCCATTTTGTCTATGACTCTGCATCGCGGCCCTTGTTATATTACCGTGTTTCACCCATAAATCCCCCACAAAGTCTGGCTGTGGCCATTCACATCTGAGTCTTGACACTCGGTGATACATGCTAAGCGGAGTTTTTGGATTAAAACAAGGTAAATACGCGATAATATCTCGTTAAAATCATCGTGTATTTAACTATGCTCTCAAAAGCCACAAAAAGACATACGTTATAGTCGAACGCTAGCGCGAGAATTATGGACACAGCAGGCTAACGTGCTATTCATTAACTTTTCGACCCTTGTTGCAGTTTGGATTGTTTATTATGGGATGATATCAATGTATTAGATACATTAGATACTTAAATCATAAAGCCTTGGTCCTAGACTTCAAGGTTAAATACAATAAATAGTGTTATGTACTCACATGTATGTTTCCTTTATGCATATGGAGCCTTTTATTCTCAGTATCTCGCATTCACATTCTTTAATCATAATTGTAAAAATATTTTAAAATCCCACAGCAAAAATTAAGATATTATGGTATCGGAATTTAACCCCTATTATTTCCCTCGAAATGTTTTTTCTTTACACAGATTAAAATTGAGCCAAATCAAAAATCTATGCAGTAAAGTTATCATTAACTATACAGCTAACTCTCCATTTAGCCATGTTTATTTACAAAATAAAACACATAAAATCTACATTAACTCACACACAAATTTCCTTTATTTTTATACATCTACCCACATGTCTTAGTGCATGCATAGTGATTATCAAAGATTTGAGTAGACAAGGGGATCATCTTGAAGTGTTCGTTATTTATTATGTACCAGGATGGGTGTCCAAAACTTTTTTTTAAATGAGAAACATAAAATAAATTTCAAAGAAATGTATATTTTTCACTCACCTGATTTGACCTGCTTTTAAGGTGTCAAAAAATGCCCTCTTCTTCAAAAATTTCCCCCCAGAAAATAAAGATTTTAAGCTTTCCAATGATGAATCACGCATGCATATAGGACAATTTTGAAATTTGGCCAAATTGGGGGTCTCAGAGCAGAACTTCAAGTCACCTGAGTGTTTTCCGCCATATGTACAGTAGATTCATAAAAATAGAAATACATTTAAAAAAAAAAAATGGCAAAACGTTGCTGTTGTGGAAAAAGGCAGCAGGCTTATATACAAACAAGTGGGGATTTTTTTCTTTCTTTTTTCTTTTAAAAAGTTCTGTTCAAAACTCAAAGTCAAACAAGTTCATTTAATCAGCTCTGCTACTCTTCGTTGGTGCTTCATCTCAGGACTAAAACATAATGGATATCCTAAACAGTGTTGACACAATCCCTCAATTTGTTGTCGTGCTGTGAGTAATGCGACTGCGGTTGCTTCATCAAAACGCTAAGGAGTCAAATTGTTCTTCAAGTGTGATGATAAACGCCGGGCATAGGGCGGTCTCCCAAAAACTTTGCCGACTGCTCGTCACTTCAGAGCCAATTAACGGAGGAAAGGAGCTGTGGTTGTTAACGTTTGAGTACATTGGGTTTGTTCAAGTGGACCTCATCATGAATGTTGTTATCGGCACAAAGCATGCTTGTGAACAGTGGCACGGCCAGAGCAAATACTTTGAATAGCGTTTTGTGGCTGGCTTGACTAGAGAAACTCCACATACAAGCTGAACTTTTAAAATGTGTAAGTGTAGTCATACGAACCCATCAAGAGAATTGGCTTTTTTTTTTTAATTTGTTTTTTGTTGAAATATTGGATAATTTGGTCAATTTTCTTATGTGCAACAGTGATAAAAACCTAAATAAAAGCCATTATTTACAGGATGTGTCCACTCAACACGGGAGCAGGCATTTTATCAATGTTGGTACAGTTTTAGCCAATCAAATACCAGAGTCAAAAATTGCCCGTCTTTTGTTATATAATTAATGCACATTATCACATGCACCTGTGCACAATAGCGTACCGCACGTAACATGTCACCTTTGCTCATTAATATTCATAACGTTAGCAACTGTTGCTAGGGGGGGTCAAACTCACGTTCGTCCCTCATGCTAGATACATGTAAATCAAGGGCGTAGGTTTGCATAGGGACGGTAGGGACATAACACTACCAACATTTCAGGACGCTCAAATTGTCCCCACCAAGTTTTAAGCAACCTTATTTGCATTATATAACGACTTTATATTATATAGGAAATTTAGAATGTCTTCCCAAATCAGACCCGGCGGCATGGGCGGGCATTAGGGGGCCGTGCCCGCCCTGAGGGACGGCCGTGCCCGCCCTCGCTCGATTAAACTGAATTGTGTAATGTTTTTTTAAATCTTCCACAAAAACATACACACACGGAGAGGATGAACCCTACATTCCAGTGTTTTTCCACCGATTGTGCCGCCGCCGTGAGAGATCGTCAGGTGTGCCGCGAGAAATTATCCAATGTCGCCTTTTTTTTAACATCGTCGGGCAAAGTTGCAGTAGGAGGCAAGGAGTAGGCAAAAAGTTCTCGGTTGTGTGCAGATGAGTCATGTTGCGTTCAAGAGCTGCTCGGATTTGTAGCCATCAGCCACCTTGCTCTCCGCAACAATGTGGACCCCAGCACGTCTACTGTTCATTATTTGACTCGTCAAGTGTCGATATACACAAAAGTGTCCTTTCCATTTTATCCATATGTGACGACCGTTGATCCCCCCTCTTTGTTTTATTCCAACACATTATCGAGGACAGCAAGGTGGGAGAGGGCTAGAAAACCGAGCAGTTCTTGAACGCGACACGAGCGGCTATCTAGCGCCATGGCGCCATACAAGCTTAAACGTATTCTCCAAACGAACGCCTGTCGCTTCAGAACAAGTCGATGGACTATTTTGTACACCTTCGTGAAAACACAGAGAAATGGGCAACTTTTTTGAGAAAAACTACAAAGGTAAATAAGAAAGCCCTGAAAGCCAGTTACTTTGTTGCTAAATCCCAAAAGTCCCAAACTGTGGCAGAGACGTTAATACTACCTGCCTGCAAAGCCATTGTCAGCGAGACGACCAGCACTGATGTGCTTAAAGACATTGCTCAAGTCCCCTGTCTGATAGTTTTTCAAGCCTAATTGCTAAACGTTTCACACTGAGTAAGTACAAATACTGAGAAATTATTTTATAATTTAATATACTGTACGGAAAATAATTTTGGAACATTTTGGTGTGGTGTGCCGCGAGATTTTTTCCAACGTAAAAACGTCCCGTGACTCAGAAAAGGTTGAAAAACACTGCTCTAGTCATCCTATAAGATCGGTCGTCATTCAATTCAACCAATCTGAGCAGCGAATGTAGGCAATTTCTAGCCAATCACAGATAAGGGGGGCGGGCTGAGTAGCCAGCCATTGGGTACTGCGATTGGATAGGGATTGCTCCGGTTACAGAAATGGCGATTGAGCGCCTCCTCTGTTGTTAATTCAAATTGGAATGGACATCCGTGTTTTTTTCAAGAAACTAAAGACGAACTCAAGCCATGACAAAGACACGGCCGAAAGTCAACATGAAGGGATAGCGCTGCCACCTCCTGCAGTTACACTGACTGACACTATCATCAGAAAATATAACGGGTAGAAACGCCACTGTTACGGCTAAATTTACGTTGAAGAAGTGTGGCCACCCCCCCCCAAAAAAATGTAATGCCCCCCGTAATTTCTTTCTGCAGCTGGGTCTGTCCCAAATGTTGTAAGGATAGAATTGACCCTACCATTAATAAGTGATTTGCATTATGTTCAGACTTACATTTACATCTTTTGACTTGCTGAATGTGCCAGTCCATGTTTTTCCCTCAAACGCACGTTTGATTGGCTGATGACTTGACATCCCCCCCCCCCCAACACACACACTCACAGCCCTCACAAAAATGCAACATGTCGACAACATGCCACCTCCTCCGCCCCCTTTGATTATTTTTTTTCGACCACTAGCAGTAGCAGCCACTGTAAGTAATGTAAAATGAAATCAATGTTGTGGAGGTGGGGAACACACTACTAATTTTGCTACTAAAAGTCCGACCAAAGAGTTAACATTAAACTGTTTGAATTTGCTAACCTGCAAAATACAAGTAGGAAGCTGTTAACATTTATTAGACTTACTAAACTTTTTTTTTGTTGATCCCTGACTACGGATTTTTTTTTCAGTTATACTTGATTTCTTTATTTAGACACACAATGTTGAGTGGGCTTAAGACAAATGTTTATTTTTTGCATTCCTGGATAGTTAAGGGATGATTAACACGTGTATGTTAATGGTCATACACGTTCATATGTTGTTCATATACATGAGAAATGTAGCCCTGACCCCCCCGTTCACCCAATCTGTTTGGTCGTATTAATATCCCGTCCCCAGCAAAAAGTGGACATGTAGGTTATGCTTTTATATCGTCCCTACCAATGTTGAGACCAAACCTACGCCCTTGATGTAAATAGTGTACGAACGAGATGTTTAGTGAGCTACACCTACCAATTCTGTCCGAAAATGATGTCCCTGGTGCCAAATTCACTGGTAAAAATGTGGAAGAACATACAAATGTTCAATTAAAGAGATTGCCTGAGTGTCGAGGGCTGATAAATATGGGGAAAAGAACTGACCTGATCCAGAAGTAGCTTTTTTATCGACACCTTTTTCTTGTGTGCATTGCCTTACACCACTGACAATGACATTCTCCTGTTTCAACAAGCTATTCTTTACCACCATATACGCTTTCTTATATAGTATATCCTCTAGTTGCCTTACGTCTCTGACCGATCTTGGGGGTAATTTATTTTGCTATTTTTGTGTAGCGATCGCAAATGCTACTCAATGACAGCCAACGAACACTTTTAATTTTTTCACTAATAACAAATCTTAATTCTATCAATTTATTTACGCTTCCCCCTTCCTAATGTTATTTCTTTCCAACAGAAAAGGTAAAGCTGTTAAATCTAGAGCTTACCTGTAGGCATGAACAGGCTTACTACAAAAAGACCAAGAACAAACATGGCTTATTTATTTAAATACCCGTGTTTTAGGAAAATAGGCCTACATGGCTATTGTAATACATAATTAAAATTTTAATTTTTTCACGTCATTCATTGTCAGACAGAAGCAGCACGGCAAAACGCCACGCTAAAAAACAAGTAAAAATATCAAAATGGCTTACCTCTTCGGGGCAGGCAAGGGATCAGGATTATCATCTGTAGGACCATGTTCCCCAACAAAATGTTTCTTGCATATGAAGGTGAATGGCTTCACCTTGCTGGCGTTATACTGGTCTTTTGGACGTCCGCACAAGTTGATCCATTGTTCACATTTTTTCCCCTCTGAGTTTTTGGCTTTGGGAAACGTGTGAAGAAAACATCCTTCATATGTGGACGGTCTGTAATGTCAAGAGTCATTTCTACAAGTTCTATAGCAGCAGAGTTTACTCGGCATGTTCTTTTTTTTTTTTATATAGATTACCAGCAGAGAACAAGCAGCACTAGCATACGTTGTATGCAAGTGCGCTTAGTTGACCCCTTCCGGTTTACGATAGTACCGTCACGCAGCCTTTCGGTCTGAAAATAGCATTCGTGCGCTATTCAATTTGTGTGGCTTACATCACAAAATCGCTCTGCTTGTAAGTGTTGTCATTTATTATGTTTTAATATATCATATCATATCATATACAGTGTTGGCCCGAATATAAGACGGTGTTTTTTGCATTGAAATAACACTAAAAAAGAGGGGGTCGTCTTATATTCGCGGTCTAGACATTATACCCATTCAAGACGCTAGATGGCGCCAGATATCATTGAAGCAATGTTCTCTCATGACAGATCTCAGCTAACATTCACGACGCTAGACGGCGCCAGATATCATTGAAGTGATGTTATGTCATGACAGATCTCAGCTACTCTTTTTAGTTTAGCCAGTTTGCAATTTTTTATTGCAATGTTTTTCCTTATTCAGATTTGTTTCAAGACTACAGTTTGCAATTAGACTTCACTTTGATGGTTATGCAGTTATTGCAATTTTGTTGTTTTATCACAATACATGTGTGTTTATTTACATTTCAAAAACCAGAAGCCATTCATTTACGAATGTGATTGCACTTTAGTTTACATATTTAAATGTTCAGATATTACGATTTGAATGAGGCAAAATAACATGCTTTTTCTCTCAAATATATTGTTATAATCATTTGTTTTGGATGTACTGTAATTATTTTCTGTATAAAAATTAATTTGGTGTTCAAAAAGTCTTTTATTAAACTTGAGGCTTGAAAAAGAGGGGTTGGTCTTTTAATCAGGGCCGTCTTATATTTGGGCCATTACGGTAATAATATAATATAATATAATATAATATAATATAATGTATACATTTTTTTCCATCACTTGAATTTTGAAATTAGCTCTTTTGTATACTTAAATACTTTGAAAGTCAGTTATATTGGGGATAGGCCATCCCATGAAATGTCCCTTGAAAGGCATGTTTTGTAAACTTGTTATAATTAATTTCAATAATAATTAACTATTTTGGCGCCATTGTATTAAGTTTGTATTGTATCAACTGCAAATCTATGAGTACTTTAAGTACATTACTACTAACCCAAGCTGACTTTTGTTGTTTAAAAAAAAAAAAAAAAAGTAAAGGTCTTATATTTAGGGTTTCCCATGTCATACTGCTCCCCTGTGCGAGACCACCTTGAGAAGAGTAATCAGCGTTAGGAATTTTGTCATTTATACCTGCCCTGATAAACACTGACTAGCTTGTTGGTGCCAGCACCCATAAAATCAGCAGTCTATTTAATCACAATGCTGCCATCTAAGTCTTTCCTTAGCCTTAGCGCTGTCTGCGTTGAGCTATTGCCACTTCCGTATAGGGTCATCCCGCAAGGCCACCCATAAATTGCGCCGCCATTACCTGTCTTCCGGCGCTTGCTTGATAACACTCATTATGGCTCGACGACCTGGAAGGCAAAGCTTCTCTTCAGGCTTCCTCATCCCCCGGGACAGGGTTGTCTGAGACGCTCCCCCTTCTTGCCCACGGCTCACCTATGCTTTTAAAAGTCATAAAGTGATGCCCCCCCGGAAGTAAGCTAGGAGACAAGAATCACAAGCGGTGATTATTTGATATTGTAAAGTGAGTTACGCCTTCCACTCTCTTGCGGAGATGGAGGAATCATTCCCAAGCATTGAAGAAAGCTTGGGGGGAGGGGGGGGGGGGGGTTGCATGCAGCCATGATGTGTGGCGCTTTATGAGGCTCTTCAATCACTTGGCATGAAGTGTGTTTGAAGCAAGCCCCAACCTGGAGGCGTCAATGAAAGTTTGAGGTCTGTATCGGCTTGGAAATGAAATAATAAGAGGACATGAAGGATGAGCAGTGATCTATCTATTTTGCTTTCTATAGATCATTAACTGAATATAGTGTAGTGCAGTGTTGTCACAGATTACTTGAAAAAGTAATTTAATTACTAATTACTGATTATGCCTTAAAAAAGTAATCTAGATACCTTACTGATGACTTTATTATCAAAGTAACTAAGTTACTTTAATAGTAATTTATCTGTTACTTTTTTTTTTTTTTTTACCAATTTTTCTCCCTATCAGAGGTTGCGCTAGACTTTTTCGTTGTCTGTCATTTTGACTGACAGGGTCATAAAAATCCGGTCATAATCTATTTTTACCAGTCACTTAAATTTTTAAAATGTTAATAATGACATATTCAATAGTATTTAGTTTTCATTCATCTTTAATTAATATTCTGTCCGAACAAGCTTAACATAGAATCCACGCCGCGCCACCACACATCAAGCAGCTGTGCGTTATTAGCGCCTAGCTTGCCTTGAACACGGCTTTTTAGGAAGGGTCGGACTTGACAAGTCGTTACAAAAAAAATAAATAAATAAATAAAAAATTAAAAAAAAAAAAGGATAAGCCTGAGAATGATTGGTTTTCTCTCTGCTCCATATAAGCAATATTTCAACATTGCTTACACGGCCGAGAGTCGGGGCAAACTGCTCGTATGTGTGTGTGACATGCACGAACAGTGCGTGCATGCTATCGATCCATATACTTTGAATATAAACCTGTACAGGGATTATTTATGCCTGTTATTTGTGTCCTCTTTTTAATAAGCAAAATATGATATCCTGGAATGACGGATGACAGCCAGCATGTGTGATTGTATGGTCATTTGTTTTGATGCTTCTGCGCATGCGGGTCGTCTTGCTCGGAGCATGTCGGACTGCGAATTAGTGCACAGATATGACAAAAAATCGGATTCGTGCATTAAGACCTGTAGTATGAACGTAGCCATAGGCTTATTGCTGTTAAAAAGAGGCCACAAATAACAGGCATATATAATCCCCGTTTAGGCTTATATTCAAAGTATATGGATCGATAGCATGCACGCACTGTTCGTGCATGTCACACACACATACGGGCAGTTTGCCCCGACTCTCGGCCGTGTAAGCAATATTGAAATATTTCTTATATGGAGCAGAGAGAAAACCGATCATTCTCAGGCTTATCCTCAAACCTATTTTTATTTTTTTATGACTGTTGTCAAGTCCGACCCTTCCTAAAAAGCCGTGTTCAAGGCAAGCTAGGCGCTAATACCGCACTGCTGCATCGCTACCGTAGCTACCGTACCGTCTCTCGCTTTTTGATGACGTAATTGCTGCATTAAATCCGATTTGCGGGACTGGACAGTACAGACCGCCGCGACAGTCTGGAAAAATGTGGCCCAGATCAGATTTAGACCACATACGAAAGTGACCCAGATCGGATTTGAAATGGTCCCATTCTATGCGACTTGTCACGTTCAGACCGTCAAGTTAATGCCTCACTCGAGTCGGAAAAACACGAAAAAATTGGATTCGTGCATTAAGACCTGTAGTACGAACGTAGCCTTAGTTCGGACACTCAGTTGCCTTGACATTGTTCCGAGTAAGGCCAACGACGTCATGCATCGAGAGACAATAGCTAATTAATATGCTCACTCGCCACCCTGTGGTCTGGGGTGTGAATTGCAACCTGTCAAAATGACGGATGGACTTCAGTTTTTTCCGTCACAATTTTAAAAAACCGGTCAACGACGGAAAATATTCGGTTAACGCGACCCCTGCTCCCTATGCTGCCTCAACATAAGAATGACAACAACAAAAATGTCATCGCATGAAATTAAATCTTTCACATAAGGCATAATCTTTCAGATAGCGGGGGTTTAATTAATCGACGGAGTTGATTTCAACCAACATTGACTCGCGCTAGCTTAGCCACTCCGGAGCCCTGGAACAACAAATAACTGACAAACTACACAGATTTTTTTTTCAAATCAACTCAAACGACTAATTAAACCCCCGCTAACTCGAAGATTAAGCCTAATGTCAAACATTCTGAGCGTCCCCTTTAAAATGAAGACCTAGCTGTTACAAGTTGTAAAGCAATAAAACAAACAACAAAAACGAAGTAAATGAACAAAAATCCTTCAAGGTATTTCATAATGGGTCCAAATTATTTTTCGAACAGTTCATGTAACCTTAGAGACAGTCTTTTTGCTTAGCCAAAACTACAGCTGAGGAGGATGGATATTTAGAATTTCTTTGAACCTAAGCTTTCAAAATCTTCAACAACAGCTGAGCTTCAACCGAGGATTGAACACGAAGAGTGTCAAGATGCTTATTTATATGGCGGAAAACACAGACAAGGCTGAAAAAGCAGTTTCTGCTCTTGCACCCCTCTATAAAATAAACTGCTGTATTTTAAGCCAAAGGAACTGTTGTGTCTGATAGAACAATATGTCTATATGCTGCCATAGCAGATTCATGGCGCATTAAGTCCCTGAACTATTTTTAATTTGTCTGTTTTACCCTAAAAAACCCCATTTACAGACGTTCAATTCAATTCAATTCAATTTTATTTGTATAGCCCTAAATCACAACAAGGTTGTCTCAAAGGGCTTTGCAGAGGCAATATGATACACGGTCAGAAACAGCAGATGAAATAAATAGAGATTAAATAAATAAAGGTCAAGTCCTGGGAATCCTCCATCCTTCGACCCTCCATGCCGGCAAGGAAAAACTCCAAAACTCTCAGGGAGAAACGAGAAACCTTGGGGAGTACCACAGTCAGGAGAGACTAGTGATGAAGAGACTAGTCAACTAGATATTAACATTGGAAAATAGAAATAAAGTAAGACAAGTGATAGGTAGAGTGAGAAAAAGGAGATAGAACTCAGTGGCTTTACTTCCCCCAGCATTATAGCTTCTAGTGCGCAACCACTTTTGTTTCAACCCAGCCATAAAAAGAAGGTAAGAATATTTATTATTCAAAATGTCTGCCATTTTTAGCTTAGAATCATTAACTGATGTCTGATATTTCATTAAAAAAAAAACAAAAAAATTACTTACTCGCATATTTTGAAGTTTTAAAAAAATTTCGTCACAATGAAAAAATTGGCGTCTGTAAAAAAAGTCAAGATATATACCTCATAACTATCAGTTAATTGTATTTTTTCGTGACTGTCGCATAATCCCCAATATTTTAGATGATAAATAATCGATCCAAACAAAGAAAGAAAAAAAAAAACGTTTAAAAGGGTAAATATATGAAAATGAAAATCTCGATTACTCTTTGTCATCTGCGATTTCTGCATCGCGACTCTTGTTATATTACCATGTTTCACCAATAAAATCCCCCCAAAATTGAGCTGTGGCTATTACATCTGTGTCTTGACATGGATGGAGTTTTTGGATTGAAACAAGGTAAGTAAACGATAATATCTCATTAAAATCATGGCGTCTTTAAAATTTGCTCTTACGTGCTCTCACCTCCAGTTAGGGTTTTGCTGTTTATAGATTTTTTTTTTCTTAAATGCCCTCCTGTTCAAAAATTTTCTTCCCCCATAAAATGGACATTTTAAGCTTTCCAATGATGTATCACACGTGCAAATCGGACAATTTTTAATTTGGACAAATTGGGGGTCTTAGAGCGGAAGTTCAAGTCACCTAAGTGTTTTCCGCCATATACAGTTCAGGCCAAAAGTTTGGACAAAACCTAATTCAATGTATAGTACAAATGATGGTTCCAACTCCATTGAAAATGCAACAAATTCCACTTATTAACCCTTATAGGGCATACCTGTGAAGTAAAAACCTTTTCAGGTGTCTGTATCTTGAAGCTCATTGAGATAGTGCCAAAAGTGTGGAAAAAAGTAATACGAACAAAGGTTTTATGCTTTGAAGTAGAATATAAAACATGTTTTCAGTTATTTCACTTTTTTTGCCGGGTTCATAATTCCAGATGTTTATTCATAGTTTTGATATCTTCAGTGAGAATTTACAATGTAAATAGTAGTGAAAATATAGAAAACACACAAATGATGAGGTGTGTCCAAACTTTTGACTTTTTTTTTTTTTTTTTTTTTTTAGGATCATCAACATGTTTTGTCCCCTCTCCCACAGAGGTTAAACTGCACCTATGGTTACAAACTGTAACTGTAAAATGTATGTAAACTGTAGAAGTGCTCTCATTACCTGTAGGCTTTGTTTCGAGTTTTGTCACGTTGTGCTGTAATTCTAAGTGGTTCCTTGAATTGGATATGGAGTTTTTAGCGGTCGACAGTCTTTTTGAGCCGGCGCAAAATTTGCAACGCACAGAGATGTTTTTGTCATCTTTACTGGACAAAAATGTGAAGTAATCACTGTATTTCCAGTGAGCAAATAGAGCCGTTTAGGGGACGGTGGGCCCTTAGAGATCCCGGTAACACCATGCTCTCCATTGAAAGTGAGCTTGCTCAAAAACTGGATTTCACTGATGTTATAAATGACTTTGCTGTCAAAAAAATCCTGGCGCATCACAGTTTGAGGGCTTGATAACCCCAGGGAAGTGGAGGGGGCAGGCACAGGATGTTTAGTTATACTGTTTTGTTGCTTAGCACGCAGGCATAGCACTCTCAGTTGTATTGTATTGTAGCTTACATTGGACAATAGATGGAAATTGTTTATGTTGTGTCACATCACATTACGGTCTGTTAAATTTAACTGTCTGTTTAACTGCACACTGTCATTGCTTGCAGGGGTCGCGTTAACCGAATATTTTCCGTCGTTGACCGTTTTTTTAAAACAGTGACGGAAAAAACTGAAGTCCAGCTGTCATTTTGACAGGTTGCAATTCACACCCCAGACCACAGGGTGGCGAGTAAGCATATTAATTAGCTATTGTCTCTCTTGATGCATGACGTCGTTGGCCTTACTCGGAAAAATGTCAAGGCAACTGAGTGTTTGCCTGGCACGGCCATACTGTTCTCCCTGTATTTTTCAAACACTGAGAGAAAAGTCTGGGACACAGCCTCTCGAGTAGGTACAAAATCAGTCGACAAATCAGATTTGTTTATTTGCGTGACGTGTTCTTCACGAGCAACGTCACTCTTGCGCGCCGAAAGTCGTCTCTACAACAACACGGATGGCGAACGGGAGAGCTGAGAATATGTTCCAATTCGCGGTAAATTCAGTTTTAAATGAGCTAAAACACATCGAAACGAGTCATTGACAACAGTCTGTCTCGCGCTAGCCATGTTGAATAAACTCCGTTCTCCTGGTATGTTTTCTTCCGCGCGCAAGTCCCTCGTCCTGCCCTTGTCGCTTTGCTAACGGCACGTCTGCCCTTCGCTGATTGGTGCACTCCGCTGTCTGTTTGCCTCTTGTTAAGCTTGTTCGGACAGAATATTAATTAAAAATGAATGAAAACTAAACACTATTGAATATGTCATTATTATCATTTTAAAAATGTTAGTGACGGGTAAAAATAGATTATGATCGGATTTTTATGACTCTGTCAGTCAAAATGACAGACAACGAAAACGTCTAGTGCAACCTCTGATTGCTTGCAAAGCGTTAAAGTACTGCGTATGTTGTCGTGACAAGCCTGTGGCAGGGGTGGGGCCCTATAATGGTCTCTTGTCCCCAGGCCCCTGCAAGTATGTTGACAGCCCTGTTCCTAGACCATATTTTGTGCTATGACTGGTTTTATTTTATTATGGTTTCTTTCCTTATGTTTCTCCCATTCTTTCCACTGGTGAGGTGTTGGCTGAATCCATCCATTTGAGATGTGAACAGGTGCACAGAATGAAAATGTGGGTTACTAAGGTAGCTTCTCATGCTAGGCAGCACATGCTTATTAGTTAAGGGTATTTCTGCCATTTTTCCCTGATAATTGCGTACCTTTTTTTTTTTTTTTTTTTTTTTTTTTTTTTATATTTATATGACAGTTAACTTTGAATTCTCATTTTGATTTAGAATTCGAGCAAATGAAAATTTTACCAGCAACCATATACACTCCAAATGAAATTGGAATGTGTTGATTTTTAAATTGTGCTTGCAGATGAAGCACCTTTTTTTTGTGTAGTGTAAATACTCCTCTTCAAACACTTAGGCCAGAATAGCGTGATGTTCAACAGAGGGGATAAGCCATTTCATCAGCCAAATAGAGCGAGAGAGCCCGAGGAGGCCATTCACACTAGTGCCGGGTGCTTGTTAAAACCCTGTGTGCTTCACTTCAAATGGCTTTCTGAACAGCTTGTGGAACGCGAGAGGGCCAACAGGGCAACAGCGTAATACACTACGTGATGTTCACCTCCAGTGTCCCACTCCAAGCTACCAAAAATAGGGTCCATTGATTTATGTTGTTGCACATGTTTCCATTGAGAGATTTGGGAGAATAGAAAACGTTAGAGCCTCCAAACGCGCAGTTGTCTTTACACTTCTCAGTAGTTATAAACAAAACATGAATCAACTGTTTTCTATTTTAAAAAACACTTGTTGTTCATGTTGCATTCCAAAAATGTCAAATTGTATATTTTAGACCTCGGACACCTAATGCTTTGAAACAACAACCACTTGTGTTTCACTAGCAACGTTTACATGCTGACTTTTATTCATACCGATTCAAATAATTCCGAATGGAAATTTCAGATCAGCTGTTTACATGTCACTTCATCTATTCCGATCCAGCGTTTACATGTGTCTGCCTTTATTCCGAAAGGACGTTTGACAACTGCCGTCTGACATGCGCAGATTAATCAAAACAACGCGTCACGTTGCAAAACATGGAGATTGATCGTCAGATCAGCTGCTGTTTTAACTTTTCGAGTGGAAACAAAACTTCAGAATGACATGCCGTTCATTTAAAAAGTTGTGTGGGCTGGTGGAGGGATTCATGGATATAAACTTTCCGCCGGTGTAGGTTCACTATCCTAATCCCCTCACTATCCACTCGCTCTCGCCCGCTCTCGATATATGATTGGCTGAAGAGTGGAAATGCTGTCCAGTGTAATGCTGTCCCGTGAAATGCCTGTTTAAAAATGTTCCCGTTGTTACTTCTTGCGTTCGCTTAAAAGTGCCCATTTAAAAAGCAAAAGCGATGGATGATACTCCACACAGAGCGTATTATTAACAAATGTTAAAGTTTTATAAACATATAGCGAGAATAAGGAACGTCACTGACAAGCGCAGGCCCCCGGGAGTGGATAGTGAGGGGATTAGGATAGTGCACCTACACCGGAATCCAATTAGGTGCGCTGTGCCTGTGCTTGGAAGCCATGTTGCAAGTGACGTTACTTACGTCACCAAGTGACATCACCACGTCAGTACGGAGCATGTGCAGAAAGAATGCAACCAGACACCATTCCGCTTCCCTGTTTACATGATATAATTTTACTTCTAATTGGTTTGGGAAAAGGAATATTCCACCCCTGTGAAACGGAATGAAATTCCATTCGGTTTGGGCCTGTTCATTCCGAATGAGGTGTTTATATGGAACACATTTATTCGGTTTGAACATCTAAACCGATTGCAATTGGAATATTTGGCTCCATGTGGCTATTGATAGTTAATAGGTATACTAAGTGTTTGGAAAGTTCATTTTCTATCTAGATGAACTAATAACTAAACTTAGTTCACAAATTTTAAAGTGAACTGTTAAGTTCATAATTAAAAAATTCCAACTAAAGTTCATGGTTCAAAAAAATTTGTAGTTTTTTTTTTTTTTTTTTTAAAGTTACTTGTTGTTTTCTTCTCCACAATAATTGCTGCAAGTTTCAATATTAGAACCACAGACAGCAACAATTTGATCCATTTAAAAACTGAAAATGTGTCAGATTAATCTTCATATTAATTGTAAATCTGCGCTGGAACTACCTGTTCGTAAAACTCAGTTAAATGTTGGTGCTGGGCCAGTGTTCTGTCAGATTTTGCATCCCATCAGAAATGGCGTCTTTGCGGTTCTGCACATGTGTGAATCGTTACAAACGGCCGCGAATGCAGTGATTCCAAAGTAATCAGTCTTGCACTGATACCATTTTTTGACCCCGATACCGATACTTGGCTGTGCAGTATCGGCCAATACCATACCGATACCACTCCGTTTGAAATATATAAAGTATATATTTAAATATAATCTGTATGTATATGAAGAGCTACATACAGTGCCTTGCAAAAGTATTCGGCCCCCTTGAATCTTGCAACCCTTCGCCACATCTCAGGCTTCAAACATAAAGATATGAAATTTAATTTTTTTGTCAAGAATCAACAACAAGTGGGACACAATCGTGAAGTGGAACAACATTTATTGGATAATTTAAACTTTTTTAACAAATAAAAAACTGAAAAGTGGGGCGTGCAACATTATTCGGCCCCTTTACTTTCAGTGCAGCAAACTCACTCCAGAAGTTCAGTGAGGATCTCTGAATGATCCAATGTTGTCCTAAATGACCGATGATGATAAATAGAATCCACCTGTGTGTAATCAAGTCTCCGTATAAATGCACCTGCTCTGTGATAGTCTCAGGGTTCTGTTTAAAGTGCAGAGAGCATTATGAACTCCAAGGAACACACCAGGCAGGTCCGAGATACTGTTGTGGAGAAGTTTAAAGCTGGATTTGGATACAAAAAGATTTCCCAAGCCTTAAACATCTCAAGGAGCACTGTGCAAACCATCATATTGAAATAGAAGGAGCATCAGACCAATGCAAATCTACCAAGACCCGGCCGTCCTTCCAAACTTTCTTCGCAAACAAGGAGAAAACTGATCAGAGATGCAGCCAAGAGGCCCATGATCACTCTGGATGAACTGCAGAGATCTACAGCTGAGGTGGGAGAGTCTGTCAATAGGACAACAATCAGTCGTACACTGCACAAATCTGGCCTTTATGGAAGAGGGGCAAGAAGAAAGCCATTTCTCAAAGATATCCATAAAAAGTCTCGTTTAAAGTTTGCCACAAGCCACCTAGGAGACACACCAAACATGTGGAAGAAGGTGCTCTGGTCAGATGAAACCAAAATTGAACTTTTTGGCCACAATGCAAAACGATATGTTTGGCGTAAAAGCAACACAGCTCATCACCCTGAACACACCATCCCCACTGTCAAACATGGTGGTGGCAGCATCATGGTTTGGGCCTGCTTTTCTTCAGCAGGGACAGGGAAGATGGTTAAAATTGACGGGAAAGATGGATGCAGCCAAATACAGGAACATTCTGGAAGAAAACCTGTTGGTATCTGCACAAGACCTGAGACTGGGACGGAGATTTATCTTCCAACAGGACAATGATCCAAAACATAAAGCCAAATCTACAATGGAATGGTTCAAAAATAAACATATCCAGGTGTTAGAATGGCCAAGTCAAAGTCCAGACCTGAATCCAATCGAGAATCTGTGGAAAGAGCTGAAGACTGCTGTTCACAAACACTCTCCATCCAACCTCACTGAGCTCGAGCTGTTTTGCAAGGAAGAATGGGCAAGAATGTCAGTCTCCCGATGTGCAAAACTGATAGAAACATACCCCAAGCGACTTGCAGCTGTAATTGGAGCAAAAGGTGGCGCTACAAAGTATTAACGCAAGGGGGCCGAATAATATTGCACGCCCCACTTTTCAGTTTTTGATTTGTTAAAAAAGTTTAAATTATCCAATAAATTTTGTTCCACTTCACGATTGTGTCCCACTTGTTGTTGATTCTTGACAAAAAAAACAAATTTCATATCTTTATGTTTGAAGCCTGAAATGTGGCGAAAGGTTGCAAGATTCAAGGGGGCCGAATACTTTTGCAAGGCACTGTACTTGGATGTGAAGTCATTGCTGTGATGGCTTTGTCAGGCTGCTGCTTACCTTTGTGAAACAGGAAAAAGACTAATACAAACTGAATCCAGGAGAACTTTTTATTGCATACCATGAATGGGTGACAATAGCTGAATAAACCTTTGGCTCTCAAATGCCAAAATTATGCTAAATTGATGAAATTAAAACAGATGTTATACTAGCCCAACAGTAAGAAAGTAAAAATACATTAAATAATGATAAACTCTGAATGAATTGAATAAACCTTTGGCTCTCAAAGGCCACACAGTGCAACTTTCATGAAATTATAAGTAAAAATAATAATAATAATTGACCACAGCATCCTGTCTCTCTATCAGCCTCCCTCTCTGTGCACCAGCAGCAACATAACTCAACTTCATCTTTATAGCAGCGCACGAGTGAGACTCTCTGACACACACACACACACACACACACACACACACACACACACACACACACACACACACACACACACACACACACACACACACACCTAAACACCCCCATACACAATTTAGCCTCTTAGCTTACTTTGCTTACTCTACACCAGTTTTGAAACAGATCTCAAATTACTGCGGCATTTCTTTCAGTAAAAGACAAGAAAAGTAAAGTACCTTTGACCAGTTGAGCAGCATGTTCTCTATTGCTCCTGCAGTAGCTTGGCCGGTGTGCGATCCCTTGAATTCATTCGCATGAAGTACTACGCTTTCCAGTGCGCTGTCAAGCGAAGCAGAGAAAGTTGGGAGACTTGGCTGCTCCAGACGTCGGTGTTATGGTGCGCTGGGAATCGGTCCCCAAAGCAGACAAGGGAGAATTCCGTTATTATTTAACAAGGTTTATTTTCAGGGGCGCGTCGAGGGTCGTTGTAGCACACGTGTGGTCGCTGGCAGGCGTAGACGTGATATCAGGCAACGGTACAGGTCAGGTAGCAGGCACGAGGAGTCCTGGGACGGAACAAAGGTCAGATTAGCCGGGTGTATATACAATACATAGAGAATACCTGATTGCTGGACGTGACTGACGGGAATGCCGAAAGAGCTGGTCTGGCAACGAGAGGCAGCGACGATCAGGCTTTTGTAGGCAGCTGATGTCAATGGCTGGCACCTGTCGACGCTTCCCCCCGTCTGGTCTCCAGCCTGCAATCAAGCAGCCCTAACAGTCGGTTGGAAAGCGTCTTCAAATGTTTTATCAGGTTCGAGGTATTGAAACTGGCCGATTTAATTCCACCTCTCGAAACTTTCAGGCCACAAATCTTGCATGGAGCCATTGTACTCGACGGAGTTTCTTGCTGAAATATTTCCTCCATATGAAAAAGCTACCCAGGCATTGGTTAAGAGTGGCTATTGGCCCGCTCTCACTGGTCTGGGGCAGGCCAATTGCGATAGCTGCTTGGCATGCAAAGTGATCACGTGTGATCACACAAAAACAGAGTTTAGTGAGCGTCAGGAGAAAGAAGACGGCAGTCAAGTGTTATAATACTGGACCGGTAAATGGTATCGGCGCTTGATTTGTTGGTACTCGCCGATCCAGTTACCAGTATTTTACTGCTGGATCGCCCCCGCCGATAATGGTATTGGAGCATCATTAGTAATCACTAAAACCTATCTATAAATAAAGGAACTATGTACTTAAGTTTGGTCATGGATGCACACGAAGGAAAGTTCTCTCATTGTCTTCCCCGTGATGTTAAGAATTTATACACGCTGTATTCATGTTGCAGAAGTATGTTTATGATGCACCTTGTTTAAATATTATCCCAAAATGCTAAATAAAGTCCAACTGAATGTAGTTATTCACCATCATAAAATCTTTGGGAGCAAAAGTTGCCATATTTTCTAAAACAACACAGCCGTGACAGCTTCAGGCAGCTTGAGTTGCCAGGTTGGTTTGTTTTTTTAATAGTGTTTTTAGCCAATGGCTACATTTGCAGTTTTGTCGGAAAGGCTCTAATTCTGAACTGATTAATGTGTTATACAGACTACGTGTCCT
This sequence comes from Corythoichthys intestinalis, assembly GCF_030265065.1. Lineage (NCBI taxonomy): Eukaryota > Metazoa > Chordata > Actinopteri > Syngnathiformes > Syngnathidae > Corythoichthys > Corythoichthys intestinalis. Next base: position 14,972,583 of record NC_080399.1, on the reverse strand, counting down.
GTGATCACCCTGGGTTCAAACAGCCAATGGGATGAGACTTGGGGGATGGGGCAAACCACTGTTCTGTTATACGATATCTAGTGAGTTGTGCACGAGAGTTACGGTCAGAGGTTGTGCTAGACTTTTTCGTTGTCTGTCATTTTGACTGACAGGGTCATAAAAATCCGGTCATAATCTGTTTTTACCCGTCACTTAAATTTTTAAAATGATGATAATGACATTGTGGTGACCCTTTGTTTGGCATAATTCACCTTCCGTACTTGTGTGTCCATTTGGCCGAACGCGTTACCGGTGTAGGTTCAAGCGCCTACACCGGCTACGACAGTCACGTGACAGAGACACTTAAGAGCCACGCAAGGTCCTCTCACTATCCACTCGCTCTCGCTATATGATTGGCCAAAGAGTCGAAATGCTCTCCCGTGAAATGCCTGTTTAAAAATGTTCCCGTTGTTACTTCTTGCGTTCGCTTATAAGTGCCCATTTAAAAAGGAAAAGCGATGGATGATACTACACACAGAGCGTATTATTAACAAATGTTGAAGTTGTATAATCATATAGCGAGAATAAGAAACGTCACTGAGGCCCCAGTTGGTAGGTAGCCTACCATATGTAGAATATGGAACAATTAAATTAACAGTTCACCTGCTGTGGCCTGAACGTAGTCTCACACTTTCTTCCTGGTGTGCATGGACTTGAATTGCGTGCCCGCTTGTGCAGTCCCTGTTTTTCACCTCTTTTATCAACACCATCGTCGTTTTGGGGCTTTTTGAAGAAACTTCGGACACTCAGTTGCCTTGACATTTTTTCAGAGTAAGGCCAACGACGTCATGCATCAAGAGAGACAATAGCTAATTAATATGCTCACTCGCCACCCTGTGGTCCGGGGTGTGAATTGCAACCGGTCAAAATGACGGAGGAACTTCAGTTTTTTCCGTCACCGTTTTAAAAAATCGGTCAACGACGGAAAATATTCGGTTAACGCGACCCCTGGTTACGGTGTATAAAGAGTTGACATCACGTTTACCGCAGTAGTCTCGTATGTTCTTTGCTGCACAACATCAGTACTTGAGAATAAATGAGGTTATAAACCCCACTCTCAACCAGAGCGTGTTCACCGTCACGTTCATAAGCCAGAAAACATGATGAGTTCAATTCACGTTTGCCCAAAAAATGAACGTGTTCATGAACGATCGTTTTTTGAACGCATTCATGCACAACACTGGGTATACTATACAAGATTGTTGAAGCTCTTGAACATGAAAGATGCATGAAAAAGTCTCAATCACCCACGCTTGAAATTGGACAGGTCCTTAGTGATTTTGGTTTGAAGCATTTAGATTGGGCATCCGACTGAGACCCAAATGGTATGTCTGACGTAAATGTTTTTCAGGAGTTTTTACAAATTTGTACACTTCTGCTTGGAGCACTTTCTTTTTCTCGTGACAACACTCTTAGTTGTGCAATTTTGCTGTCACATTTGCACCACTTTCTCGTCAAAGCTGTCATACAAAGCTTTGACAGACGGTATACTTGGCCGACTTTTAGATTTGTGAAATCGTCAAGTGCCATTATATGCACCGCTTTGCTGTGCCCTTGTTGGATTTGTTTATCCAGGCAGAAAAGTCAACATTTGTTAGATGGGGAGCGCTATGCGCTCAATGGTGGTAAACACACATTCAATTTGTGACTCTGAATATAGAGAATCTGACCTGGTTTCTCAATCTGGAAGCTAAATAAGTAAGACAGCCACGGTAAGCAATTAACTTCTTAATTACTTTTTGATAAAGTATGTTTGAGTTTCGTCGAGCACTGGCATGGCAGAGAAATGGCGGTGCATCAGAAGGGGGCGCTACACCCGATCAAATAGATTACTTTGAATATGAATGATTAATTTGGTCATTTTTTGGGGGGTGATATCTAATCAAATTACATATGTACAACTTTGACATTAAAATCTATAGCTACCCATTAGCTCATTCACTCCCAGCCATTTTCACCGGAGCAAGGTCCTTCGCTCCCGTTTTACTGGATTTTAACTGATTCTGCAAGGCCCACAGGAAGTTGTTTTCTATTGCTATATAAACATGGAACCCACCAAAAGAAAGATTAGACTCTCTTCTTTCAGCAGAAAAAAAGGAAGTTCATATCTTTTTCCATTCTTTAGAAATCAGCATTAGAAAATAGCTTAGTTTGAGCAATTTTGCAATTTCTGATGAAAAAACAGAAAAATAATGTTAATGTTATGTTAAATAATGTTTTCGTTCTACGAAATAACATAAACAACAAGACAAATCAAGCTTTTGATCGCAAAGTAACAATTTATTTACACATAACTAAACTAATGAACTGTTGAACTATTTGCGCACATTACAACGGGGAAGGCTCTTGGCTACTCCTGGTTGAATGAGGTGGCTCCCAGTCATCTGATGAGTCCGGAACAAGATCGGTCTCAGTTTTTTCATCATCTTCATCGTTGGTTTCAACCTCGGGCTCAGAGGTCGCAACGTGAGCTCCGCAGAACGCGTGTGGAACCTGACGCTGTTGTGGCCGCCACCGTCTGTCTCATCAAGATAGATTTTTAAAAAATCCTTCTTTGACGATGGTTTCGTTTTCGTTTAACACTCCTCCAGTGTCGTTTGCCTTTTTTGCCCCATCGTTCTCCACATTTTTTTCAAATTCTCACGCGTCTTCACAAGATCCCTCCAACTTCCGTTTACTGACTATTTTTCTTCACTTCCTTTCTTGGCCCGAGATGAGTTCTTACAAAATGCGCTACTGCCCTCCAGTGGCCAGTTTTACTGCTTTAAAATGAGTTTTGAGCATTGTGTATTGCAGTTTAGGTGCAACAGAACCTAGACATGCCTCTTGTCAGAAAAAAAAAAAAAATGTAAAAGACGTATAAATACATTTTTGGGACACTGAAACACTCAAAAATAGAACATATTTATACGTTTTTGAGAGCAAATAAGTTAATCTGTTCAATTGATGTAGCTCAAATTTACTCACTGGCTGCCACTAATAGCAGAAGACATCCAATCCATCTAAACCAGACATGTCCAAAGTCCGGCCCGGGGGCCAAATGCGGCCCGTGGTCAAATTTTGTCCGGCCCCCAGCCTCTCTCATACAATCAATCGTCTGGCCCGCGCACAGACTTAATAAATTGGTCAGCAATACTGCAACCAGCATATGAAGTAGCTTACACACGAAATGCTGCTCCTCATTTACCCACTAAAAGGCAGCACTTTAACCCTTTATTGCCAAATGTATCACATTTGATACACCTAAAATTTCATGATTTTGAGACTAATTTATAATTTTGACATTTCTTTTTGGAAAAAAAGAAAAACGATGGATGCAAGTCAACACATGCATCTGCAGGTTCTATGAGAAAAAAAAAAAACATGATTTAGCATGGGTTAAAGATATTAGAGCACTTATTACCAGTGTTGTTAATCTTACTGAAAAAAAGTAATTAATTATAGTTACAAATTACTTCTCCCAAAAAGTAATTGCGTTAGTAACTCAATTACCTGAATGTAAGAGTAATTAGTTACTTGGCAAAGTAATTGGTGATAATTACTTTTTTTTTTCCCTCAAAGAAAAAACAAAAAAAACAAAACATTGGCCACACTATGTGAAGTTTTTTGTGAAGGTTTTTGGTACAATTGGCCCGAGCCCAATTCTTTACCCTAATTTACCCTTTACCCTGAATCAACTGTTAAAAGTTGTTAAAATTGCTCCTATTATTGCATTTGTTCCCTTCTCTCTACTTTCGACATATGAAAGTTTAAAAACTGTTTCATCATTTAAAGATAGATTCAAGTCAAGATTTTGCCGATTTAGAAGGATTTTAGATAAAAAGTTACTTAGGTTCGCTAGGAAGGTTCTCTACAAGAGAGCCGTCCTAAAAAGTCTACTGCTTTAAGATGGCGGCTGTCTACTAACGCATTTAGTGCCATGCAGTGTTGTTAATTTTACTTTAAAAAAGTAATTAATTACAGTTACTAATTACTTCTCCCAAAAAGTAATTGCGTTAGTAACTCAGTTACCTGAATGTAAGAGTAATTAGTTACAAAGTAACTAGTGATATATTTTTTTTTCTCCCAAAAAAAAAACAAAAAAAAAACAGGTCACACAATGTGAAGCTTAAAGGGTTTGGGGGACAATTGGCCCAAGCCCAATTCTTTACCCTCCACTTAATTAGACACAAGGGTATTGCGATAACTAGCTAGTAACCTTTGCTATGTGTGGAAGTCATTTAAAGTTGTGAATCAATCGTTAAAGTTGTTAAAATTTCTCCCGTTATTGCATTAGTTCCCTTCTGTCTACTTTAAACATGTGTAAGTTTTAAAACTGTTTCATCATTTAAAGATAGATTTAAGTTAAGATTTTGCCGATTTAGGAGCATTTTAGATTTTAAAAAATTACTTAGGTTCGCTAGGAAGGATCTCTACATCAGGGCCTTCCTGAGAGGTCTACTGCTTTAAGATGGCGGCTGTTTACAAACGCATGTAGTCCTTAAAACATGTTGGCAATGCAGCAGTGTCTGTAATTTGCATCTAGTTCTATAATATGATATCTACCGTGTCATGTGGGCGTAGTTTGTCGGCTATGGCTGCAGTCAGGTATTATTGGAGCCATCTAGAATCGCGGTTGCAACGGCGTCTTCCCCACTCCTGCTCTGCTCTCGTCCCCGTGAGTCCATTTCTCTCAGACTTTTTTTAATTCAACCAACTTAGTAACGCATAGTAACGCACGCCTTTCCCGCCTCAGTAACGGTAACGGCGTTGCCAAGATGAGAAAAGTAATTAATTAGATTACTCATTACTGAAAAAAAATAACGCCGTTAGTAACGCCGTTATATTGTAACGCCGTTATTAACAACACTGCTTATTACACATATTCATTTAGACTTTTCTTTTTACAAATTTGAAAAAAAGGTTTCATTAGGACCCTATTTTTCAAATTTTGGGATTCTCTGATAATTGTTCCATGTTGCAGGTATTTAAGGGCTAAGCAACATTACCCCGTGTGACCCATAACTTCCATGTTCTAAAATGGCGACAATCAACAAAAAAGAAAGTTGACTGTGACGGCCGACGCTTCAAGGATTGGTGTAATTTGGACTATTATTTCACTAAAATACGCAACAACTGTGTCTGCCTCATTTGCAAAGAGACAGTCGCTGTTTTTAAAGATTTCAATGTGAGCCGATATTACCAAACAAGACACGTTGACATGTACAACAAGATTACAGGGAAGATTCGCAGCGAGAAATTGAAGCAACTTGAAGCCAGTTTAATTTCACAGCAGCAGTATTTCGCAAGAGCCCGAGAGCCGAAAGAGAACGCCATAATGGTTAGTTGTAAGATTGTTGAAATTATTCATTTAAAAAAATAATAAAGCAAATGTGACACACTGAATGGCTTGCTAAATTTGCATGAATATATTGTTCTACGTAAAGGAAGTCAGCCAAGGTCGGCCCCCCACATTTTTACCACACCAAATACGGCCCCCTTTGCAAAAAGTTTGGACACCCCTGTTCTCAACTTTGAGGATTTAGAATTGTGTATGTATTACGTACCCGTAGGCACCATGTTGGTGACCCCTAGTTCAGAACAACACATCTAGACGATTACTGAGAGGCACCTTTGAGGTCAACTCAATACACTTTTATAGCACATAATGCACATCCTCACCCACTGCACTACAGGTCAAACATACACTACTTGCTCATGTGATAATTTGATTCATTACTATTATTTATTTATAATTCATTTTTATCAAGCTCACCTTATACGAAGCCATCAAGTCAATCAAAACGTCACATCCGCCTTGTACCTATGACACCCATTGACCATAATTCAGAAAAACAATATGTATCACAGTGCTATGACAGCCAGTTATTGGTCTATTTTCTAGCCTAACGGGCAGGCACATACATGCATCATAGTGGAATTATACGCTTGGTCAGGTCCTGGTGAAGAGTATGTACTGCGCCTGCCTTGTGTAACCACCCATAGGAGAACCTCCTCATAAAGTCTGGACTACTCTCCAGCAGACCACTCCGGGGTCCTCGAGATTCATTGGTTAGGTACCTTGCTGACCAGCATGTGTTTATATGTGCCAATTTTTTGTTTGTTTAGGGTGGTATGAGTACCTTGAAGGCAGAAAAGAAATACACAAGTCATTTACCATTTTATAGGTTTTTACAGTTTACAGGAAAGTCTGAGTTTAGAGTTACGGCCTTTTAGCATTACATCACATTTTGCGGCAACATTCTCAGCAGCACTGAAGTCTGAAAGACGAGAGGATCGATCATAAATATCAATGAAAATTGTTTCTTAAATTACACCTGCACTTTCTGTGACGCTACTAAGCAACACCTTTTTTTGTTGACTCTGATAGCAAGAATCTGAATAAGAGTGTTTTATTGTTGGCAGGTTGTTGAACTCTCATATTATAGACAAAAATTGTGTATTTTAATTATAAAAATCTTAGCAAGGAGATGGTTATTCAGTGCAATTAATTTTGAGTAAATCTACTGAATAATCTTTAATACAGTTGTATTTCGACATACGAATTCCACAGCCCAAAAACCTACGCTAAATCCTCAATAAATACTGCCGGTTCTATAACTATTAGAAATTACACATAGCAAAACAAATGAATTACAAATAAAAATCGGGATAATAATAATACCGTAATTTTCAGACTATAAGCCGCTACTTTTCCCCCTCATTTTGAATCCTGCAGCTTGTAGTCCAGTGCGGCTTATTTGATGATTTATTTGGGTTGATAGATAACACTTAATTTAACAGTGGCATCATAAGACTGTCATAAGACCGTCATAATTATGACATGACACTATCATGGGCATTACTGATTGCTTATGACAGATGTCATTAAGTGTCATCTAGCAAATTATGTCACTAACGGCATTTATGTCCAGCTTGGATCTTTTACATTTTCAAAAGTGAGATAATTTGCTGGAGATGACATCTGTTATAAAAAATCATTAATGCTCATGACAGTGTCATATCATAATTATGATTGTCTAATGACAGTCTTTTGGCACCACTGTCAAATAAAGTGTTACCAAATACAATAACTAGCAAATAATGAAACAATTGAAACAGTAACTGAAGAAATAATGAGCACAGAACAATAAATTTTGATTGTTATTTACATCTGTAGCGCTGCAATTTATGCTAGGAGGCATGTTGGACAACAGCAGTATTGACAGCAGGTGGCAGCAGAAGTTGACTGTCTCCCCCAAGGAGCAGTTATGGCCAAATAAAGCTTCATGAAGCAATGACGTTTTGCAACCAATTGGTTCAAAGCTTCTTGGTGGTTCATTTGGTCTTATAATAGACACTTATAATCCAGTTAGGACAGCTGCGGCTAATAGTCTGGTGCGGCTGATCTATGAACAAATGCCGTCTTCGTGTTAAATTTGGTGGGCGGCGGCTTATAGTCAGGTGTGCCTTACAATGCGGAAATTACTGTAAATGGAAACTTTACTAACTAACAAGCGTTTTTATTGTCACCTTAACTTTGGCCATGTCTACACTTAGCATGGGTTTTAAAAACTGAGGATCCTGCCCTAATAAGTGGGGGGGGGGGGGGGGGGGGGAAATTACGTCCGCACTAGCACGTTTGAAGAAAAAAGAAAAAAAAGCTTCCACAGCCAAATGCATTCATTCATTTTTAAGCACACTCATAACAATGCAATACAATCTTTCACATTCAGTTTCAGTTAATCAAGTTCATATCAAGTGACACACAAAAACATTGACATATACAAACAGTTCATCTGTTAAGATGCGGGAAAGGAACATTCCGAAGAAGCTACAGTGGTATGAAAAAGTATCTGAACCTTTTTGGAATTTCTCACATCTCTGCACAAAATGACCATCAAATGTGATCTTTGTCAAAATCGCACAGATGAAAAAAACAGTGTCTACTTTAACTAAAACCACTCAAACATTTATAGGTTTTCAGATTTTAATGAGAATAGTATGCAAACGATGACAGAAGGGGGAAAACAAGTAAGAGAATCATCACATTTAATATTTTGTAGGGTTCAAGTATGGACTTTGACTTAGCCACTCCAGAAAGTGTATTTTCTTCTTCTGAACCATTCTGAAGTTGATTTACTTCTGTGTTTTGGATCATTGTCTTGTTGCAGCATCCATCCTCTTTTTAGCTTCAACTGTCTGACAGATGGCCTCAGGTTTTCCTGCAAAACTTTTGAATTTCTTTCATTAAGGATTGCAAGTTGGCCCTGAGGCAGCAAAACAGCCCCAAATCATGATGCTCCCTCTACTATGCTTCTCGGTGGGGATGAGGCGTTAATGTTGGTGAGCAGTTCCATTTTTCCTCCACACATGACATTGTGTGTTACGCCCAAACAATTCAACTTTGGTTTCATCAGTGCACAACATTTTTTGCCAAAACTTCTGTGCCTTTTTGCGAACATTAAACAAGCAGCAATGTTTTTTAGACCGCAGTGGCTTCCTCCGTGGAGTCCTCCTATGAACACCTTGGCCATCATTTTACATATAGTTGATATGTGCACAGACACATTGGACTGTGCCAGTGATTTCTGTAAGTCTTTAGCAGGCACTCTAGGGGTCGTTTTTAACCTCTCTGAGTATTCTGTGCTGAACTCTGGGCGTCATCTTTTGTTGACGACCACTCCTTGGCAAAGAAGCAAAAGTGCCAAACACTCTCTATTTGTAGACAACTTCTCAGACTGTCGATTGATGAACATCCAGACTTTCAGAGATGGTTTTGGAACCTTTTCCCAGCTTTATACAAATCAATAATCCTTGATCGCAGTTCTTCAGACAGCTCTTTTGATCAGCCATGATGCACATCCGACCATGCTTCTCTTCAAGACAGTTCTTACCAGGTGTGTATTTTATAGTGGGCAGGGCAACTTTAAACCACTCATCAGTGATTGGGCACACACCTGACTTCAATTGTTTGGTAAAAATTGGTTTCAATTGCTCTTTAAGTCTCCTTAGGCAGAGGGTTCTCTTAATTATTTTTCCCCCTTCTGTCATTGTTTGGATGCTATCCTCATTAAAATACGAAAACCTAAATGTTTGGGTGGTTTTAGTTAAAACACACTTTTTTTTACATCTGTGTGATTTTGACAAAGATCAGATAACATTTAATGGTGATTTTATGCAGACATTTGAGAAATTCCAAAATGTTCTGATACTTTTTCATACCACTGTATTTAAAGCTTTTAGTAGGGCCAAGTTGAACAGCATACACATACACATACCCATACACATACCAAATTTTTCGGACTATAAGTCGCAGTTTTTATCATAGTTTGGCATAGTTTGGCTGGGGGTGCGGCTTATACTCTGAAGCGACTTATGTGCGAAATTATCAACACATTATGATATCATTTCACAGGTTATTTTGGTGTTTTGATGGTTTGGTGAACTTGTTAGCATGTTCTTTATGCTATAGTTATCTGATTAACTCTGAATAGCAACTTAAGTTAACATACCGGCCACACTCGCATTTCTTGTTCATGCATCATGTAACATTATCATACCGTACACTTATTTCGCATGTCGTTCTCTATTGTATTTTTATTTTAAATTGCCTTTCAAGATGACATATCTTTTTTATGTGTTGGTTTTTATCAAGTAAATTTCCCCCAAAAATGCGACTTATACTCCAGTGCAACTTATATGTTTTTTTCCTCTTCGTTGGGCATTTTATGGCTGGTGCGACTTATACTCAGGTGCGACTTATAGTCCAAAATACGGTACATACAATTGACTATGGAAAATTTCATCATTCTTTTACATTGGATTTGATATGAGATACCTTAGTAATGTTATTCAAAGTATCAGCATATTAAACATACATTGCAAGGAGGTGAGCTTTGAGTTTTTTGTTAAAAATGGAGATGTCTTCAATATAAATAAAAATATAAATAAAGCACCGCAAGAGTTTGTAAATAAATGGAAGCAAAAAATAGCACCTGTCCAATTTACTTCAAATATAAACATTGGTCTCATGTATGACGTAGGGACAAGGTTTGTCGCAGTTAGTTACGTTTCCACAGTTAAATATTCGGTTATCAGTGTCCACATGATGGCGCCACAAGCGCAGAATTCGCTCATCTTCACTTCCGATGGAGTATTTTAAGAACTCTCGTTTAAATGTGCGTGTGGATGATAGGCCAAACTGAGAAAAAGTAGTTAGTTTTGCCAAATACCCTGCTACGTGTAGACATGGACTTAGAGACTGACGAACAGAGGTGGGAGGAGACGGCGGGTGCATGTTGATACGGTGAGCCATGTTGTGTCCAATTCAACAAATTCATTAAATAAGAAACATATAGAACACATAGATTATGAAAACCCGTGAGCCGTGTTGTCTGGCCAGTTCACTCACACGCACAGCATGCTCATAATTTTATATCATGTCCTTCTTATTTTCAATGGTATACAGTGGGGCAAATAAGTATTTAGTCAACCACTAATTGTGCAGGTTCTCCCACTTGAAAATATTAGAGAGGCCTGTAATTGTCAACATGGGTAAACCTCAACCATGAGAGACAGAATGTGAAAAAACTCCAGAAAATCACATTGTTTGATTTTTAAAGAATTTATTTGCAAATCATGGTGGAAAATAAGTATTTGGTCAATACCAAAAGTTCATCTCAATACTTTGTTATGTACCTTTTGTTGGCAATAACAGACGCCAAACGTTTTCTGTAACTCTTCACAAGCTTTTCACACACTGTTGCTGGTATTTTGGCCCATTCCTCCATGCAGATCTCCTCTAGAGCAGTGATGTTTTGGGGCTGTCGTTGGGCAACACGGATTTTCAACTCCCTCCACAGATTTTCTATGGGGTTGAGATCTGGAGACTGGCTAGCCCACTCCAGGACCTTGAAATGCTTCTGACGAAGCCACTCCTTTGTTGCCCAGGCTGTGTGTTTGGGATCATTGTCATGCTGAAAGACCCAGCCACATCCCATCTTCAATGCCCTAGCTGATGGATGGAGATTTTCACTCAAAATCTCTCGATACATGGCCCAATTCATAGGGGGACACGTCTGTCACTGCAGGATTTGAGTCCCTGGCGGCGCATAGTGTTACTGATCGTAGCCTTTGTTACTGTGGTCCCAGCTCTCTGTAGGTCATTCACAAGGTCCCCCCGTGTGGTTCTGGGATTTTTGCTCAGCGTTCTTGTTATCATTTTGACGCCACGCGGTGAGATCTTGCGTGGAGCCCTAGATCGAGTGAGATTATCAGTGGTCTTGTATGTCTTCCATTTTCTAATAATTGCTCACACAAGTTATTTCTTTACACCAAGCGTTTACCTATTGCAGATTCAGTCTTCCTAGCCTGGTGCAGGTCTACAATTTTGTCTCTGGTGTCCTTCGACAGCTCTTTGGTCTTGGCCATAGTGGAGTTTGGAGTGTGACTGACTGAGGTTGTGGACAGGTGTCTTTTATACCGATAATGAGTTAAAACAGGTGCCATTGATACAGGTAACGAGTGGAGCCTCATTAGAAGAAGTTAGACCTCTTTGACAGCCAGAAATCTTGCTTGTTTGTAGGTGACCAAATACTTATTTTCCACTCTAATTTAGAAATAAATTCTTTAGAAATCAAAGAATGTGATTTTCTGTTTTTTTCCACATTCTGTCTCTCATTGTTGAGGTTTACCCATGTTGACAATTACAGGCCTCTCTAATCTTTTCAAGTAGGAGAACTTGCACAATTGGTGGTTGACTAAATACTTATTTGCCCCACTGTACGTCACCTTTTCCCTTTTTTCACCACCTGCACTTTGCAGCATTAACCTTCTTGGGTTGATTTCTCTCACAAGAAAGGGCAAAGTATATCCATAACTGTCAATGTATTTCAAGCTATTTGAACTTTCTATTCCTCTTGTGTATTATCTCCATTGCCGATTTCAATTATCATTATTATTATTAGTAGTAGTAGTATTTATTTATTTGTTTTTATTCTAGTCGTTATTAAATGCGATTTTTATGTATAATTTTATTTCCTGTTTGTTGTCTTTGTTTTTACGTTCTATTGATTTAATGTGATTTTTATGATCTTCATGTGATGTAAAGCACTTTGAATTGCCTTGTGTTGAATTGTGCTATATAAATAAATTTGCCTTGCCAAGAAAATCTCCGTGCGTCCATCTTGCGGAAAAACATTGAACTTGCAACGCAGTCATAAATCGTCGTATTTCTGGTCATATGTCGAGACAAATGACGAGTCAAACTTTACGTCAGATGTCAAAAGGATCGTATGTCGATGCGATTGTATGCTGAGGTACCACTGTAGATAGAACTTTGCGAAGTCCTGAAAGTATAATTTTTCAATTTATTTTTTTTTTTTCTGCAGCAAGTGTTTTCTTGTTCAGTTTATCATGAACTTGAGGAATGTAAGAAGCTGTGCAATGTACTGGTGATATAAATAGAAATTAGCCATCCTTGGTGGAATCCATACGCATTATACATTCTTTAATGGCATGTCAAGGGCAACCATTGAAATTTTTCTGGAACTTGTGAAATTTTACCTAAATTCTATTCTATTAAACAGAGCACGTATTTGACGCAGGAAAAATCTCATTGCCGAACACCAGACAAAAGTGTCACAAAAAGCCTTGGTTAACACAGAAAGGATAATCTGATATTTATAAATTTACAAATTTTATTCAAATCAACAGAAAATTTCAGTCAGCTGACTTGAACACAATGTTGTTATTCCTTTGTTTTAATGGCAAAAAGCAGATATGCTAGTCAATTTTATTTTCTGCTGTCGAGCATTAGAGCATTTGCTGTTACAGCATCAATGGTGTACAGTAACATTTGGCCCCTAGGAGAAACTATATTAAAAAAGTTTGGCAACATCGGCAAAAGAGGATCATAAAAGAGGTATTCTACTGTAAGCTGAAGTGTGTTCTAGAGCAAATAAAATATGCATGAACCACTGACATTTGATGCTCGTACCTTGAGGGACATCTAGGCAAATCCGGCGGGATTGGTTCTGCGCCAACTAGCCGCAGGCTGAACCATGAATAACCTCACTTTGTTCAACTTATTAGTGACTGATGCCAGCGGTTCCGAAAATGGCTCGAATGTCGACGCTAAGCGCACTTCAATGAGCTTGCTCTTCCGTATATTTGAACTCTACTTCAACCTCTTTATGCTTTGGTGAAAACCTCATCTTTAATTTACCGTTAAAATCAAACCACTGTTAGCGACGGCAACCGCAAAGGTAGTCGCCCTAATCATGACTGTGTTGAGTCAAACCGAATAATTGTTACGTGTTCTCTGGAGCGAGGAGACATTCAACACGCAGCCCTGCAGCCTTGTTGGCCCCGTTGCGATGATAATTCATCAAAGTCAAAAACTTTTTTGTATGCCTTTTTAGTGACGTGCTCGGTCTCAGAGCCTGCACCTTGTCGAGCGACTGCGGTCCCCATCAAAAGCATCTTTGTTTTTTGTAAACAAGACCTGACCACCGAGTGCAGATGTCAACAAAGAGATGCTTGTTGATGTACGTGCACGTCTGAAGGGACACTGAGGGCTTGTTGAAAGGATGACACACCAGGATGTGTTTACTTCCACGACCAGCTGCTACTGATTTACTTCCACTAGTGTATTTCAAGCTAAGGACCAACGATTTAGCGTTTTCTGAACGAAACAATTTCAGACTATAGACTATAAATTAGCATGAAAAAAATTCTAATTAATATTCAGAAAAGGCAAGCTTTTTCATCAAGTTGTTGAGAGGTCATCAAGTTCCTCCCTCTCCGGGTCCAGCAAAGAGAGTGACAGCTTCATTAATTGGCCCACTTCAGGGAACTTAATTCTGCTAGTGAATACAAATGGAGCCTCCCCACTTGGACGATGACATGCACGTACGTCCATTCACGTCTCCTTTGGATGAAGATAAGGAATGTGCGTTTTGATATGTGTCAAATCCACACATAGTGTATTGTAATGCAAGATGATGGTAAATTTAATTCATTATATCAAACACTTGTTTTTAAAATCCATTTTTCCACATTAGAATGAATGGCAATGTCATTAATCTCAAAAAGGCAACATTTCATTAATATCAACAGCAATACACTGTGTAAAAACAAACATTTAAAGGAAAACAGTTGAAAAACCGTTTCAATTTATGGTAACATACTGGAAGCTGTGGCTGCCAGAAGTCGAAAAAATGTAAAATTTGCTGTCAAATTAACAACAATCAACTGATGAAAAAAAAAAACGACCAACATTTTAAGCATTATCTCCAACTAGGCTTTGAATGAAGCAGCAGGGCCGAGAACGAAAAGAAAAGTGGTATTTGGTATGTGGCAAAATGTATTTTGGTATGCGCCATTTTTTTGCAATGTTGCAAATGTATTTTGCCATGTGGCATTTTTTTGGCATGTGGCAAAATGGATTTTGGCATTTGGCATTTTATTTTGGTATGTGCCATTTTTTTGGTGTGTGCCATTTTTAAAAATTTATTTATTTATTTATTTTTTTTGGAATATGGCAAAATATATTTTGCCATGTGGCATTTTTTGGCATGTGGCAAAATGGATTTTTGGCATGTGGCTTTTTTTTGTTTGTTTTTGGTATGTGCCATTTTTTTGGTATGTGCCATTTTTTGGCACGTGGCAAAATGGATTTGGCCATGTGGCATTTTTTTGCAATGTGGCAAAATATATTTTGGCATGTGGCATTTTTTAGGGGATGTGGCAAAATGTTTTTTGGTATGTGCCATTTTTTTTGCAATGTGGTAAAATATGTTTTGCCATGTGGCATTTTTTGGCATATTGCAAAATGGATTTTGGCATGTGGCGTTTTTTTTGTTTGTTTTTTTTTTGTTATGTGCCTTTTTTTTTTTTTTTGCCACATGGCAAAATTCATTTTGCCATGTGGCATTTTTTTGCTATGTGGCAAAATGTATTTTGCCATGTGGAATTTTTTGGCATGTGGTAAAATGGAGTTTGGCATGTGGCATTTTTTTGGGGTATGTGCCATTTTTTTGGTATGAGCCATTTTTTTTCTATGTGGCACAATTGATTTTGCCACATTGCATTTTTTTTAAATGTGGCCAAATGTATTTTGCCATGTGGCGTTTTTTGGCATGTGGCAAAATGGAGTTTGGCATGTTTTTTTTTTTTTTTTTTTTTTTTTTTTTTTTTTAGTATGTGCCATTTTTTTGGTATGAACCACTTTTTTGTCATGTGGAATTGTTTGCAATGTGGCAATGTATTTTGGCATGTGGCATTTTTGGGGGGATGTGGCAAAATGTATTCTGGTATGTGCTATTTTTTTGCCATGTGCCAAAATGTATTTTGCCACGTGGCATTTTTAGCAAGTGGCAAAATGGATTTTGGCATGTGGCATTTAAAAAAAATTTTTTTTGGTATGTGCCATTTTTTTGGTATGTGCCATTTTTTGCCATGTGGCAAAATTGATTTTGCCGTGTGGCTTTTTTTAAAAAAAAAAATTGGCAAAATGTATTTTGCCATGTGGCATTTTCTTTGCAAAGTGATAAAATTGAGTTTGGCATGTGGCTTTTTTTTCCTGTGGTATGCGCCATTTTTTTGCCATGTGGCAAAATTGATTTTGCCGTGTGAGAAATTCAGAGTTCAAATTCAAATTTTTGAGTCTCAAATATTTTTTTTGCATTCAAAAACTATTTTCATTGATTGAATTTTTTCTTTTTGTGATTAAAGTGATTTTCCTTATAATTATATTTTTTTTTCTTGAAGCAACTTATTTTTTGATTGAATAATAAAGACACAAATCTCCTAGCCAAAATGGGGCCCAAACGCAAAACAACAATACTTTAGTCAAAAAAGTTGTTTCAACCCTAAAAAATTGGCTTCAATCAATAAAAAAAATCAGTTTTCAAATGCATTTTTTTTTAGTTCAAATTTATTTTTGCATTCAAACATTTTTTTTTTTTTTTTTTTTAATCGAAGTGACTTTTTTTTTTTTTTTTTTAATTGAAAATACATATTTTGACTGAAGCAACTTTTTTTTTTTTTGATTGAATAATAAAGACACAAATCCACCTCCATACATTGGATCCTTTATGAATGATAATGCTCACAGGCTTCTACATACACTTTTAAGGTAGCATGCATATTGGCACAACACCGATAATGAAAAACCGAAGTCGATATTATCCGATATCAAATTCAAAATGCTTTTATCGGGAGATATTATCGGCTAACCAGTAACATTGGACAACTCATAAAAAAAGAAAAATCTAAAAAAATCTTAAATTTTACCCCATGCGTACTGCATTGTACATTTTTTTTTAGCAATGAAATTCTGGCAACTACAGCTACAACAAAATCCTGACACTTGGCAACAAAAACACCCTGTTATTGGCACACCCTCCAAAGCATAAATGGAAGGACTCCACATTTCAAAATTAGAACTGAAGTCTCTTAGGTTGAAGAGGGAACATCTTCAACAAAACAAGAACAGACCAGTTGGTTGCCTTCATTAAACCACTGTGGATAGTCACCAGAAAGTTACCAGGCTGGAGAATCAATGACCCTCATTCCAGTAATGTATTAGGTTGCGCAATCGCATGGCGAATGTGTCGGCCGTTATTAGCATACACGTGGCGACGGCTTTCCTGTCACTCACGCGTTGAGAGGCAATAGTCCTATGATGAACGGCACGGCACTCCGCCCAATGAACAAATGAATTCCGGTGGGGGTTGGACGGGCTTTCCGATGGCAATGTTTCAACATAAATCACGTTAACCTTCTCATTTTCGAGTTCATCCATTTTTAAGGTGCTCTCGGTACCGTCTTATAGCCGAACGCATCGAGCCGGGCGTCTGATGATGGCTGACGGCTGAGCTTCCATTAAGCCTCGCACTGCAGAGTATTGTGTCACCTGTGGTGCGTACAATCTGTCAAGGCGCTCAGCTGTCATGACTGAGCTGCACAGTGCATGCAAATGACGCCAAAGGTAATCAAGAGAGAGGGTTGGGGGAGGTTTGGTGCCTCTGTGAAACACAAGCATAATGAATAGCATGACAACCACAAGAAGAAACAACCAAGCATTTAGAGTATTTGCAGAAACAACATATCAGAATTTTTTTATTAAGTTATCACCCTCTCCCCAAGTATTTATTCCAGACTTTCAGGTAAAATTAAGCATTTTTATAGAAGGTATTCCAAATTCTTAATGTAAGTGATTAAGTGGCTAAATTGAAATAGAACTAATTTGCTCCCAAAAACGTATAAATACGTTATATTTTTAATTGTTTCAGTGTCCCAAAGGCGTATTTATACTTCTTTTACATTTTTTTTCACAAGAGACATCTCTAGGTTTGGATGCAAGTTAGCTCCAAAGCACAATGCTGAAAATCCATTTAAAAGCAATAAAACTGGCCACTGGAGGGCAGTAGCACATTTGGTAAGACCTGCAACCCGATTCAACAGAACAAACGGCCGGGGCGCTGGCGGAAGACAAGCGAATGGACGTTCAGGATGCCAGGCGGTGGACGACAGAGCAGAACGACCGGGACCAACAGTGCAGCAGACAATGGCGTTGAGTCTGTGCTGCTTGCCGAGCAGAGCCCACACCGCCGTGCTCGGCCGCTCGTGTCCCCCGCACCCAGTGTCCCGCGACTCAGCCGGAAACGCGCACACCAAACCAGTCCCCCCCCCCCCAAGGAACACAAGTTCCCCAGGCGAACTCCGCCACGACGCAGTGGTCACCACAAAAGAAAGACTCAAAAATATCCATCTTGATGAGACAGGCGGGGACAGGGGCATTACCGGGGGGGGGGGGGGGCAGTGCCCACCCATGGACACGTTCTGCCCACCCAACGAAAACTGGATGTAGTACTAACGGCAGTCTCAGCACCGCGTATGGTATCCCATTATAGTACTGATGTGTTTTAAGTTTTAACCTTTGCGTTGTTACCTCCTCTTTCACCTTATAAAAATAAATAAATAAATAAATAAATGAAATGTTGGTTTTGTTCCTAGGAGGCACTACACACATTTACCCATACTTTATTTATTTATTTATTTATTTACATTTTATCAAAGTTTTCACCACTGTTCACCTGTTCAGTTATGGATGTGTTCTAAGTCAAATAAAATCAAATCAGCTTTTATTTGTTTAGACCAAATCACAACAACAGTTATCTCAAGGCGAAAACAAAACATGTTTTAAGGTGCAGTTGCCCTACGCTGGATTTCGACCTATTTGAGCATTGTAGCATTTTTTTTTTGTAAGACTAATGCCCACCCACACGTTGCATACTGGTAACACCACTGGGCGGCGATGAGGGAAAAGTTTACCCCTTCTGTCGTTGTCGTTATCTCTCAGTTCAATAGTTTAGTTATGTGTAAATAAATTGTTACTTTGCTATCAAAAGCTCTGTTTGTCTTTAGGGTTATGTTGTAGAAGGAAAACATTATTCAGATGTTTGGGATGTCAGAATAACAAAAAAAAGCTGTGTTAAAGTCAAAGTTATGTTTGAAATGTATGCTTTTACAAAAAGCTCAATTTTTCATTTTTTTTCATCAGAAATTGGAAAATGGCTCAATCTAAGCTATTTTCTAATGCTGATTTCTAAAGCAGGGGTTTTCAACCCAGTCCTCAAGGCACACTGTGGGTCCTGGTTTTTGTTCCAGCCGATCCAGCAGAGACAGTTGAACCAATGAGGCTTCTGCTAAAACAAGCCACACCTGACTGCAATCAACTGATTGCACTTGTAAAACACCAGATTGGGGAAAAAGTGTTGTCATCTTGTTTGGTAAGAATGAAATCCTGCACCCACAGTGTGCCTTAGTGGAATAGGTTGGGGACCCCTGTTCTAAAGAATGGAAAAAGATATGAACTATCTTTTTTGTCCTGCTGAAAGAAGAGAGTAATCTTTCTTTTGGTGGGTTCCATGTTTATATAGCAATAGAACAGATTTTTCTGTGAGCCTTGCAAAATCAGTCAAAATCCAGTAAAACGGCCGGGAGCGAAGGGGGTTGCACCGGTGAAAATGGCTGGGAGTGAATGAGTTAAAGGGGTTAACCTTCATGTTTTATAGTAAATAGAAAACTGCATGGAACTGTTCTTTGAAAACAAATGATTCAACCAATTATAGTTGGTTTTGCATTGTAACAAAATGCGATCTTTATGCCTTGTAGGCTTTTTTGTCTATATGGTGCAAGTCGGATTTTGTATTTGACTTTCTTTCTTGCTCTCCATGCTGCCTGGGGAAAGCATTATGTATTTTAATAATAAACCCCTCAATATTTGCAGAGGTTATCTTCCAGAACCCTTCCCTGATAAGTAAAAATCCGCAAACTAGAAATACCCTATTTAAATACACCCAAGGCACATTTTTAAACAATTTCGAGTGCTTCTTTAAACCGACAAAAGCGACAATTCAATAATATCTTGAGAGAACCTAAAAGCAATGGAGTAAAAACTCTAATAACACTTAGAAAACAAACAATAACGCACACATTTGTGGTTTTATACCTTTACAAAATAATGGAAATCGAAAAAAATCTGTCGTAAAACATTCAACGTTTTAATAGCAGTTTATTTTTGTCAGCTTACATGCGTTGTAGATTGGTCTGAGAGATTTATGGCTGATGTTTTGAGAGCACTATAAAAAAATAAAATATTGCTCTCCACCCGTCCCCTGCAGTATTGCACTTAATCTACTGAAATGCTAATGCGCGGTCAATCAATGCCGTCGTATATTTACTTGGACGCCTTTCTGCTGACATTGCAAGTGGCGGATGCGTCATCAGTGGTCTGCAAATACGATTTAGTCTTGCTTTCTTATTGCTAGTACAAAATCAAAAGGTGCTGTAGTGAGGTACAGTATGTTTTAATGATTTTTGGCTCAGTTTAGCTGCTCTAGGGAGATTCAAGTCACACTCCGATTTTTCCTATGTGATAATCGGGTACCTCCACAGGCGGTTTTTGCTATGGGCAATGTGGGCGACCGCCCAGGGCGCAATCTATTTGGGGGCGCACAAGCGCCCTCGAGAAAAAAAAAAAAAAAAAAAATCAGCTAGTTTTCTAGACTAATACCGCTCATTTCCACGTCAAGTTAGTAGAGTGGGCGCTAGGGCGCCCCTTACTATCATGTCAACTGCTGCTGAGAGTCGTGTGTGTCAGAAGAAAAGGCAGGGGGAGACGGGAGGGGGATCAGCTGCTCGCAACTGCAGAGTGAGTGAGCAGGACGAGTCTCACTCACTCTCAGAGGAAAAGCAAGGAGGGGGGCGGGGGATAGACTGACCTCTCATGATCCTAGGCCACACAACACAAACTCCTGCTTCCAAATAAATTGTATTTAATTCATGAAATTAACATAGATATTATTAAATGTATCGGGTTATGACATAACCCAATAAATGTCTTTGTAAAATGTTAAAAAAAAAAAAAAAAGAACAACGAATCTGTGCCTGCATCAACGTGTATTTGTTTACATCACGTCAATCTTGACTCTGGTGGTTGACGGACGGAAAAGGTGATGATGTCGAGTCAAGGGTGCTGCATCATGGACAAACGACCAAAAAAAACATCAGGTGCCCAGTTCAGGAAGAGAAGGAAAGAAGAAGAGGAGAAACGTTCAAAAGATAAACGTATGCAGGTCTCTATGAGTGACGTTAATTGTGCATGTAATGAAACAGTAGCCGATGCGCTATGTTATTATCCTCTTGCTAATATGTTGCTACTTAGCCACAGAAGACGACTGTATTGTTAGCTTTGCTGAACTAGCAGCTACCATTTCTCCAGTAGGCTAGTTTGTGTTTACAACACAACAAGTGCAAGTTCACGCAGGCTTATTAGTCTGGGAAGTTGATAAACAATAGTACGCCGTGACTGTGGAATTTTTAATGCTATGCGTGGGTCTATGCTAACTTAAATAACATTCATGTCATATACATTGACATGATGTTTTGTAAGCTTTGTGTGATATAGCTTTTTGAATAATTTGTAATGTGTCAATAGGATCAGAATCAGAAAATAACGTAAAAAACGTAACACATTCTTGTGTTTGATGTCGACGGGGGGGGTGTAGTTTGGATGTCGCTGGTGGGGGGGGGGGGGGGGGGCGCCGATGGGGTGGTTCGCCCAGGGCGCGAAAGTAGCCAGGACTGCCACTGGGTACCTCGGCAGTAGCCGGCAAGCCAACTAGTATCTGCCAAATAACTTTTGTCTGGCATTATTTCACGAGGATGTGTTCCCCATTACTACAATGGTAAGATTTGTCCGAAGGTCCAAAGTTAATGAAAAGTAAACCAAGTGATGTAGAATGGATGCAGCATGAATCTTAATTCAGATTCTTATTTCACTAAAGATGATGAAGCGTATATCCGAAGCAAATAACAGAGCACCAAATTGCTTGATCTTATGTCCGAAAGCAATTTCCCGGGTCAATTGACACAGAGATGACACAGACATTAACCGGGTCGCATCATAGTACAATGTCCGGAATTTAACCGGGACGCTGCATGTATGAAAGCAGCCGGTGGGTTCCTGGATCACGGCGCGAATGCGGATGATGTAAATATCATACTCGGCCGATCGTCATTTCCTCTTTCTTCGCAGTAAGATCAAAATCGGTGAATACCGTAATTTCCCGAAAAAAAGGCGCACCCGTGTATAATGCGCACCCCAAATTTATTTGTAAAATCTAGGGAAAATTATTGTACCCGTTTATAACGCGCACTCTAATTTTAGCACCAATAAATAGAAGAATACAAGAAAACAGAGCTCGTGTACAGATACAGAAATGTCATTTTACTGACTGGTGAAACACAGCACAAGCATAGCATATTGGTCAGACATGTCCAAAGTCTGGCCCGGGGCCAAATGCGGCCCGTGGTCAAATTCCATCCGGCCCCCAGCCTCTCTCATAAAATCAATAACGTCTGGCCCACACACAGACTTATTAAATTGGTCAGCAGTACTGCTACCAGCATATGAAATGGCTTACACACTAAATGCTGCTCATCATTTACCCACAAAAACGCAGCAGCACTCTAAGCAACATTACCCTGTGTGACCTTTTACTCCTAATTTTCTAAAATGGCGACAATCAACAAAAAAAAGAAAGTTGACTGCGACGGCCGACGCTTCAAGAATAGGTGGAAATTGGACTACTTCACTAAAATACGCAACAACTGTGTCTCCCTCATTTGCAAAGAGACAGTCGCTGTTTTTAAAGAGTTCAATGTGAGGCGATATGACCAAACAAGACACACTGACATGTACGACAGGATTACAGGGAAGATACGTAGCGAGAAATTGAAGCAACTTGAAGCTAATTTAGTTTTACAGCAGCAGTATTTTGCAAGAGCCCGAGAGTCGAAAGAGAACGCCACAAAGGCTAGTTGCCAGATTGTTGAAATTATCAATTGAAAAAAATAATAAAGCAAATGTGACACACATAATGGCTTGCTAAAATTTGCTTAAATATATTTTTCTATGTAGTGGACGTCAACCAAGGTCGGCCCCCCACATTTTTACCACACTAAATCTGGCCCCCTTTGCAAAACGTTTGGACACCCCAGATATTGGTAGTTCAAAACATTACCATGAACTGACAATATTTACGGTAATAATATGATTTGACAACTTCTCCAACTTACCAGAATCTAGGAGAAAACAAAACAGATGTGACTTTTCTTTTAAAGGCTGCTGTATAACTTGCTCATTTCAACATGATGAATAAATGTTTCTTCCATGGATTGATACGGTAAAATGAAAGTGAGAACGTAAGTCGGAAATCCGAGAGAGCTCATTGCTGTCAACACAACAGTAACAATAGGAACTATTGTTATTTGGGTTTGAGTTTCCCGAGGGACAGATATAGTTGACAGACACACACAGGAAGTCTGTGTTGTTACGTTTGTTATGGTCCGAGTTGTGGCGCTGTAATAAACGTTGACTCAAATGAGTTCAAAAAACTAAATTCTGTGCTTTATGAGGAGTGAAAAAAGCAGAATTTAACACAGATGAAATCATTCAGCCGATCAGAGTGAAGTATTACCGAAACAAAATGGTGACGTCACGTACCGTAATGGTCGGCAACAGATCGCTGCATACGTTTCTTCAAAACAACGTGGCCGTGTCAAAAAAAAAAAAAAAAAAATCGGTTTATATATATTTCTGTCTCCATCCATGTAACCGTTTATAATGCGCACCATGATTTTACAAGTTGATTTTGGGGAAAAAAAGTGCGCGTTATACTCGGGGAAATTACGGTATAATAATAACTTTAGAGACAAATGGTACTATTTACAGTGTCAGCGGAGAGTTGGGAGGATAAAACATTTACGTCTTTTGGGGGGGGGGGGGGGGGGGCGTAACAGAAAATAATTGAGAAGTACTGATTTTGCGGAATTTTCAGGCTATGATACGCTTCAACAGGAAAATACTGCTTCTTGTTACGAAATAAATTCCAGGCTACGAGAGGCAAAAATACAGTATGGGCTGCTACCCCAAGAGTTTACTGAGTTTAACATACCTATTGCTGCTCTGCCATTGGCTATTGCCTACCATTTTCCGGCATCCAATTGGCTTTAAGGTTGGCTCCTCCTCTTGTTTCTCAATGTGAGTCAAGGAAAGGCGGTCACGTTCTTTGCATTTCTACATTTTTATTTATCGCTGAAAAAGTGTCAAGAGTGAAAACTACAAGTAGTCAATTGAAGAGATACCGCATTAAACGGTTTCTCAACGTTTCGGTTCAATCCTAAGCAATTTATGTTTCTGCATTTTCTACACTTCATATACTGTGTTTATGAAGAGGGGTGGATTTTTTTCATTCAACCCGAGGTAGTTGCTCTTTTGTTGCCCATTAATCAGCATTTTGGAAAATTCCATTTCCGACAAGTTATTTCTGTGACTGTTGTGTGTTTATCCTTCCTTTGATTGAAGTGTATGTATTTAAACACACTTCTATACATAATTCATTTAGAAATAAATCCCTGAATTTGTATTACCAAGGTTTTAGCATACATGTGCACATATGTGTTGTTAAACCAAATTTAACATGTCGTATTATCCATACTCGGTCTTCCTTCTCTGTCACATTTGTGCAAAATCGAATCAACAGCATTTTCATTAGTTCATCTGGGAGATGCTATTGTTTACAGGCTTGATGTTTGTCACTATCGTCGCTGCTCAACAGCTATTTAGGATTAGTGTGATGTTTGACAAATTTACACCAAATGTACAATTTATCATTATGGAGTGTCGTTTGTAAAGCAGCACATGCTCAAAATTACGACAACATTTTCGCTCATCTAGCGCCACACAGTGTTTAAAACGTGGTGTGAAATTTTTTTGCACATTTACAACATTATTTAGCAAGTTAAATATTTATTTTTAAATAATAAGTTTTGGACCTGATTGTTTAAATCCAGAACTAAATATTTAATTTAAATCTTAAATTTATAACCTATATCCTAAATGCTAAATCTGGAAACGGAACTAAATATTTAGCTTAATATGCAAACTCACATGACCGGAGACCGGAAGTAACAAAATAAAAGCTGGTAGAGCAGCTCAGACTGTCTGTTTATGTTGCTTGAAAATGAATAAAACCTACTCAACGGTGGCAGTCTGCTCTTGGACATGTCATTGTGATAATAACAGTATTTGGGTAAAATACATATTTAGGAGAAACTATTTAAAGAGTATTTTGTGTGCTCCAGCTTTTATTTTGTTACTTCTGGTCTCCAGTCATGTGAATTTGCATATTAAGCTAAATATTTAGTTGCGACCATTTCCAGATTTAGCATTTGGGATATAGGTTATAAATTTATGATTCAAGTTAAACATTTTGTTCTGGATTTAAACAATCAGGTCCAAAACGTCTTATTTAAAAATAAATATTTAAGTTGCTAAATAATGTTGCAAATGTGCAAAAGAAAGTGACTCTAAAAATTTCACACCACGTTTTAAACACTGTGTGGCACTGAATGTGAGAAAATGTTATCGTAATTTTGAGCAAGTGCCTTTTTACAAACGGCGTCCTATATATCATAGGTTTCTTTTGAACAGGCCGTTATGTGTCTGTTGTTTTAGACTCACACGCAAAGCCAAATACAGTAAGATACATTAAATGAATCTTATTTTTATGATGTCTGTTTACCAAATGTCACAATATTGTGAAGCTTTGTAGCACTGCGGGACCTGTGAGCCATAACAATGTCTACAGGTCGTTATGTAACGATTTTAATCAGGAGCTCATTATGTCTGGCACACAGCGAGTACTCAATCACATCAATTGATTAATTAAGTGCCAAGGGCATTGGGAGACCCAGGTGACAATCTGAGCCTTCCGGGGAAAACGCTGTTGGTCTAGATTTAATAGTCGTTAAATAAACGGCTGTGTGGGATCAGCACCACCACATGTACTGTAGCTACTTCTACATCGAATTAGAGGGCAAATAAGTCACCCCTTAAATTTGGAAACGTGCTGCAAGGATAGATCTTCTCACGGAGCTGCCTGCCGCTGGTTTTTACAGCTCGCCCAGGGAGCTTAATGCTGGTGCAGAAGGACAGAGAGGGATTTCTATCCACAAGCTGGCACCACGGTCAAACAAGAACTGTAAGCCAACGCAGACTAATCTTCATGCCGCTGTGGGGCCAGCCATAATGACGGAGAACCTGCCCGTTTTAATGGTGAGCTAAGTGAGGACCACCCCTGTGTCAGCTGTTCACTCAGAGATGCAGAAAAGGATATTCACAGGTGGACCGGCTTCCACTTATTATATCTGTCACTCACTGGTATCTTAATAAGGATTGGTTGAGTATCAACCAGTATTAACACGGACCCTGGAATTACATGGAATTAACGAGAGCTTTTTCCCACTCATGGTTTTGTGATAAATTATTCTGAAGCCTAAAGTAACCGATTTTTGAATAAAGGCCGGGCAAGAGGACTGGCCACCCATCATTTACAGAGTACCTGTGACATTCTCAATGTCGCTGAATGGGAACTGAACCCAGGCTAGTGACACCTTGATTACATGAGGGTTCTAAATCACACGCCTGTCACAAATAATAATAATAATATGGAGTCAAAATTTGCAAAGTGAACCTTCCCTATTCAGAAAAAAAAATCACTTATAATGGACACCCTCTCTAAGGCATCTCAACCTATCTAAAAAAGCTTGAAATACTACTACATGGTCTGAGTTCCATGCTCCAACTAAAATGATTTTTGACCGCTACCACCTTTTGAGGCTTAATGAGCACAACTACCACATTATTTGGACTATAAGTCGCAGTTTTTTTTCCATAGTTTTGCTTGGGGTGCAACTTATACTCTGGAGCGACTTATGTGTGAAATTATTAACACATTAGTATATAATTTCACATGCTAATTGGTCTTTCGGAGTGACACTGATGGTTTGGTAAACTTCTTAGCATGTTCTTTATGCTATAATTATCTAAATAACTCTTAATAGCTATGTTATGTTAACATACCGGACACGTTCACATTTCGTTGTTCATGCATCATGTAACATTATCTTACTGTACGCTTATTCAGCATGTTGTTCTCTGTTATATTTTTATTTTAAATTGCCTTTCAAGATGACATATCTGTTCTATGTGTTGGATTTTATCAAGTAAATTTCCCCCCAAAATGCGACTTATACTCCGGGACGACTTATATGTTTTTTTCCCCCCTCTTCATTGTGCATTTTTGTGCTGGTGCGACTTATACTCAGGTGTGACTTATAGTCCGAAAAATACGGTACTTTCAAAATGCTTGTGTAATGTATCACACCATCCATAAAGTAAATTAGGTGACCTCATTCCAATCGCTAATTCTCAGCACAAATATACTACCAGGAAAAAAAAATCAAATTACTGGTGAAGGAATTCGGACCCCCTCGCCAAGCCGCGGAAACAGCGACAGCCGAACGAAATGGTGTTCCGCTGGCACCACTCCCATAAGTCAACCGGTGGGGGCCAAAATTCTGCGCGTTCACTCCGGTATTAACTCTTTGTACTGACTCCATGTTCCAAAAGTTTGAAGAAGGCTCACCGAAAACAGGTTGACAAGTTATTCGTCGACAATGGTCAAAAACAAGGCAAAAACAGACGACTGAGGGACAATGCTGGATCCAGGGTCGGCAAAACAAGGCTACATAGAAATGTTCCCGACCATGTTTTTGTAGGACCTTTTCAAAGGGTTTTTTTTTCTCCTAGGTTTGTGAATGCATTTTTAATCCCCTCCAAAAAGAGGCGAGTTTCAAGCAAGTTAGGTTCTCATGAGATGACGAGAGGGGGACGATCTGCCACCACCCTTACCTGCGTGCCGTCCGACTTGCGCCAAACTGCGAGGACCCGTTCAGTCCTGCTAACAGGCCTAGTTATTATTATTTTTTTACAAATGGGCAATTTTAAGTGCCTTTTTAGATAGATCTTCGTTATTAGTGGTGTCATTTTTAATGGACCATACACGCAAATGCTGATCCAAACAGGTTTGGCAGAAAAAAAGTCCAATGTTGTTCATTTTCAGGTGGTACACACATAAAGAAAAGGCTCATATTGTGCTCTAAAGTACAAATTTTAATTTTTCTAGCGCCCACTAGCGTAATGCTAATATACAATGGTTGCTGCCCAGTCCTATTTAAGTGTTAGATAGGAGCTGGTAATAACATGATGTTAGTGATCACTCTACCTCTACACCCAGAAAACAACTGTTGACCAGAGTTATCTTTATTAGTATTAGCAAGTATATGACAGATATTGAAGCAAAACCCTACACTGTCAATGACCACAACAGCTCTGTTAAAAAAAAAAAAAAAAACTTTTTGGATGCTTTGACACATCCGTCAGTCGGAGGGGGTTGAGCCCAGACTTTCAGCATGAATGCCTTCTATTTAAGAGGAGAAGCCACTCAGAGCTTATGCTCAGCTGACAAGTCAAATGCATCTCTATTTCCCTGTAGTAAAAAAAAAATATCCTTGGTCTGACCTTCTCTGCCCTGCTGATCGTTTAAGAACACATTTTAATCAATATGCTCATCGTGTGGTGTTTGGTTTCAACGCGAGGTGTGAGATGACTGTCCTTTTCACAACTTGTATCTCTCTGACTGTTCACCCGTAAACACGACTGCTTTCCCCAAAACACTACTAAAAAACTTCCTTTTAAAAAAAATATTCAAAAGGGCTTTGTTTTGGAGAGAAAATTCGGTTATTGAGAATCACTACCAGGCACTGTCAGTCAACAGAAGCCTGTTGCAACAACTCCGATTGAAGTTTCTCCTTTATTCCTGTGTCTTTCTTCTTCGCTGTTTTCCCATTTACATTTTCTAGTCCAAGATTTATTTCTGGAGAATATGATGTTACCTAACATTGTTTCTCTGGGTTAGGAACTTATAACTTTTCTTCCATTGATCATTATGAGAAATGCAAGTCTCTGGTGTCTTACGAAAGCTAGTTTTTGTAGTGAACACGGATTTGAGTTTATTGACAACTGGCCCTCCCTCTGGGGCGCCCTGACCTGCTGGGGATGGACAGCCTCCATTTTTCATGTGTGTGTGTGTGTCGGGGGGTTGTTACAATCGCTCTTTCAAGGAACATAGAGTATATTATTCTTGTTATAATATTTCATATCAGAGTAGGTCAGGTAGGTAGGACATGAGCGAACTTATGAGGACGATGTGGAGTATCTCATGCTATGATTGACTCTTCACCATCTTACCACATTACACCAAGGGCGTAAGTTTGGTCTCAACATTGAATGGGACGATATACAGTGTATCAGAAAAGTGAGTACACCTCCTCGCATTTCTGCAGATATTTAAGTATATTTTTTCATGGGACAACACTGATAAAATTACACTTTAAAGCAATGATAAGTAGTCTGTGTGCAGCTTATATAATAAGCTGGGCTGCTACAAACTTGTTGATAATCTCTTAACTATCCGGGAATGCAAAAAAAAAATAAATAAAGACTACTCAACATTGTCTGTCTAAATCAGACATGTCCAAAGTCCGGCCCGGGGGCCAAATGCAGCCCGTGGTCAAATTTCATCCAGCCCCCAGCCTCTGTCATAAAATCAATAACGTCTGGCCCACACACACTTAATAAATATGTCATTAGTACAGCTACCACCATATGTATGAAGTAGCTTACACACTAAATGCTGCTCCTCATTTACCCACTAAAAGGCAGCAGCACTCTAAGCAACATTACCCCGTATGACCCTTCCAATTTTCTAAAATAGCGACAATCAACAAAAAAAGACTGCAACGGCCAACTATTTCTTCACTAAAATATGCAGCAACTGTGTCTGTCTCATTTGCAAAGAGACAGTCGCTGTTTTAAACAGTTCAAAATGTGAGGCGATGTTACAAACGAGACACGCTGACATACACGACCAGATTACATGGAAGATACGCAGCGAGAAATTGAAGCAACTTGAAGCTAGTTCAATTTCACAGCAGCTGTATTTTGCAGGAGCCCGAGAGTCGAAAGAGAACGCCACAAAGGCTAGTTGCGAGATTGTTGAAAATATTAATAAAAATAAATAAATAAATGTGAAAAAATGATAGATGTGACACACAGAATGGGTTGCTAAAATTTGCTTAAATATATTGTTCTACGTAAAGGGCGTCAGCCAAGGTCGGCCCCCGACATTTTTACCACACCAAATCTGGCCCCCTTTGCAAAAGGTTTGGACACCCCTGGTCTAAATAAATGAGTGTAATATAACTGAAAAAACATCTTTGTCTGGGAATAACAAAAATAAATAAAAATGGAGACTTCCATCTGGTAAAACACTACTGCTTTTGTCCACAAGCACAGCCAAACTCAAAAAAAATAAATAAATAAATAAAAATTGCTCATTGGGCTGCTTTCAGACCACATGAAGGTTGCTTAAAAGTTAGTGGGGTCAATTTGAGCATGCTGAATAAGTTGGTAGTGTTGTGTTCCTACCGTTCCTATGCAAACCTATGCCCTTGCATTACACATTGAGATCGTAGAACAGGACGCCACACCATACATACTGATCCATTATCAAAAAATGCTTGTCAACTTGACATGTGCTCTACTGAGGTAACAATCCTTGTTTCCCCGTTTCAAGATGATCATAATATCTGTAAACCGTAAGATCTAAAACTACAAGTTGTAAACTTACTCAAAAGACACCACGTTACAGACAAAGCAGTCTTCTTAATATTTCTACTAATAATTATTGTGAGAATACAACTTCAATAGTAATTAGACTTATTAATATTCAATCACTTCATCTAAAGCCTTGCTAGTTAGTGATCTTTGCAGGAAAACCAAGTCTTCTTATGATTGGTCTATATTTACCTTGACTTGACCTTTGGGCGAAACAATGTGTTAAAAAACTGTAGTCGTTAGTTTACTGCCGTTTGCATCAGCAGCCTACACAAGTGATTTCATGTACTTTACGATGGCATGATTACAATTTAAATAGCCTTGTGTCCTCATACTGGTCAGTAGGGATGGCAATCGAAATCCGATTCCAATTCCGAACCGGTTCCTAGTGTTTCGAGGCCTTGACATCACAATAAAAAAACCTTGACGATCCCTTTAACGATTCCTAGAGACGCGTGTTGCGTCGTGACGTGACGTGTCTTGTTGTCCAGACGCATCAAACTAGCATAGCGCCAAGTACCACTCGCTCCAAAGTTTGGCTACACTTCACCAGGAAAGAGAAAATGGAAAGGTCACGATGGTTTAGCGCGAGCATTGCAGCCGTAAACATAACAAGACAGCACGTAGGTTCAAACCCTCGAAAATGTGTCTTCGCGAGGAAAAATTACAACAAAGCGACTTGCACTCATTGCAGGGTGGAGATAACTGCATAGGGATGGAATACGACTGTACTGCCCTCACCAAGACGCTAAGGCTCAGTCCTGGCTATACAGCTAGCTAAACTCCCAAATGATGATGCAGAAGACGTTGGTATAATTTGCTGACTTTATTCAACCATCACTTGAAGAGTGAAACTAAAAATAGAAATAAAACAAATCAATTTCGTCCCCAATAACAAACACGTTCGAATCAACGTAAATCAGTGATGATTAGCTGCCAACACAGTAATAACACAAACGGTTAGCATGCATTCGCTAGCATTAGCACATCGTTCAAACCACTACACAACTGGATTTAAGTGTCCGATCGCGAGTGGAAACACACAACAACAACACAAAAGATGATACATACAGGCGTTGCCTCTGTAGATATTTTCCAAACATTAACAAAGAACGTAGGCACATAGCAGTGTTTCCCCCTCTCACTAACTCACTCACTTGCTTGGATGCTTTGTAGCTGCACTTCTTCTTCACGTGTAAGCTCGCTCTTCTTCACGTGAGCGCGTTCTTTTTCGCGTTAGGAAGCACAAGGGCGCCCCCACTTGAGCGTGAAAGCACCATAAAAACTAAAAGTCATGCATTTCAATACAATGGTAAATAATACACTTTAACACATATTGCCAAGGCAGAACAACGACCTATATGCCGATATACAGTATACCAATATTTTTTATTTCTATTAGAAAAATGTTTCAGTAAAATGTTACACATTCTTGCATATTTGCCACTTATTGCCACACTTAACATTGAGGCTTTGGGCCTCTTTTGACCTTGTTGTGAGTTTGTAAGGTTGTGACTTCTGATTAAACAAACTCAATGCCAATCAAAACGTTTGTTCTTCTTTTTCCCCAAATTAGAATCGATAAGAGAATCGATAAAGAATCGAAACGTTAAACAATATCGATAATGGAATCGGAATAGTAAAAATCGTATCAATTCCCATCCATACTGGTCAGATGAGGATGTTGAAACTGGGAACGATGTTACTATATCTATAATGTGGTTAACACGAATATGAGTGGCACTTCAACAACGGATCAATGGGATTAAAAGGAAACATGCCACTATGACCTCCAAGCAGTCATTCGCAGTCACCTCTCACATCAAGTATCCATTTACTTGTCAGGGACACAGTTAAGTTCATTAATATGCCGAGCCGTGTGTCCTGTCTAGGTTTTTGTTAAAAAGCATTGAAAAGGAAATAATGTAAATCTGTTCCAGGGTCAAATTTAATTAACTGGACAGGCAAATTAATTAAAAGAAGGGAAAATCCCGCAATTACCTGATACAGTGCTCCCTCGTATACAGTATACTGAATGTGTGATTTGATATTTGTTTTTAAGGGGTTTGTAACGACTCATACGCACATGCAGCGTAATTTCTCGTAGCTGTCAATGGTATTTCATATTAAGTTTGAGCAACAGGGAGATCATAGAAGTTCTACTCAGTTCTATCAGTGTGTCACAATCTGAGCCTCCCTGCTGCTAAAATCCCTTGGCCGACTTGACACTCGGCCCGAGGTTGAATGCGCTGACCTTTCTCTTTCCTCGTCTTGACATGTGGAGGCACCGCTCTCCTCTCACATTGTCTCTTGATACGTTTGATCATATCTGTGCTGCTATAAAAGGCTGTGCCCCTCCCCCACCTGCTCTTCCTCCCTCTTCCATGATGCAGCTGACAGATCAAAAAACCCTCGAGGGGCGTTTCCTAGTAGAGTGTATCACTGGAATGTGGGGGGTCCGCATGCTGAGGTGCTCACTAAGGCACAGTGCTGTCCCAACACCACTTTTTTGGGTTTTATTTTCAAATGGGTTAAGGCTGATGCATAAGACCCCATTAGGTCCCATATCAGTGTATCATTTGTTCATTTCCGTATATGTTTTACAATCCAAAATCGGAAAACGGATAACGACTTATTTCATTTGTCGTTTTCAAATCAAAAATCGGAAAATTTATAACGACTCATTTAATTTCTGGTTTCAGAATCCAAAATCAGGAAACAGATAAGGACTTACTTTATTTCTCATTTTAAAATAAAAAAAATATCAGTGCATCATTCAGTCATTACTAGAGATGTCCCGATCGGGTCCGATCACGTCATTTTCAAAGTATCGGAATCGGCAAAAAAATATCGGCCATGCCTTTTTTTAATATCTATATTTTTTAATTAAATCGTTTTCTTATTGTATTTAATGTAACAGACATAATATTTTACACTCATCCAGTGTCATTAGTTTAGGCTTAACGTAGGGTTATCAAAAATATCCTAATAACGGCAGCAATTAATTTATTATATAATGTGTCACGCAAACGTTAAGAATTTATACGATGCACAATCCTCTCACTCATTGTCGCGTTCAACATGTAGTGACGCCGTTTTGTCTTTATAGAGAGATAAAAAGCAGTGGAAAATGAGTAAAGGGAACTTTGGCAGCCTTTGAAGCCTTTCTTTAATTGGCTTATACCTTGCAGTCCCTCTCCCTGTGATTGGATATATCATAGGAAACAATGTGGGGAAGGTAGGTAGCAATAGATCTTTGTCTTAACACCTTAAAGAGTATGTAGCGACAAAGGGGGTGTGAGACATCAATAGAACCGTTACGTGCCAAGATAACAAATATTGATAAAGTTAACAAAAAAATCAATCACATTAATGAGCAATTACCGAAAATAGATCGAAAATGACGAACATTTCCGAAAGTGTTCCGGAAACAGCCGAATGGGGCGGAGACGTCACGACAAGTGATTGACAGTCGAGGCGGAGCCAGGTGCCATTGTTTTTTTAACGACGAGAGAGTAGCGTTGGTGTTTGTTTGACCAAAACATCACAAAAATGGTTCAAAACTGCTGTGCTATGTAGTGTACAAATAGTTATTTATCGGAATATAGTATCCATGAGTTCCTGAACGCGAAAAAAAAAGCTGGACTACACAGACAATGGGTAAAGTTAGTCCGTGCAAAGAGGGCTAATTTTCTAGACACAGCCTCCGGCACGCTTTTCTGTGGTGCGCATTTTCCACCTGAAAGCTCAAAGGAGATGCGGTGCCGACCATCGGGGCGCAGCCACCTAAATGTCCCGAGATATCAAGAAAGAGGACGATGACTGGTAAAGGAGGCTAAAGCTAAGCAAAGGAGGGGAGCAGCCAAGCTCGAAATGGCCAGAGTGAGTACTCTTTTATAATAAAAAAATGTCACGCATTGGATACAGGACTGGACACATGTATAAATTATCGTTCGTAAAATATATAGAACAAATCCTCTGATCCCATTCATATTTGTGTCTGTTGGCAGAGCGAAAAGCTATGATAGCGCAATAAATGATAATTATTCTATGCATTCCTTTATTTTGCAGTCACGGTGTATCAGCTTCACAAAAAGAAATGCAAAACAAATCATTGGTGTTTCCCACACGATCTGCTGCCGATGTTTCATCAGTGTCATTGCTCCCCTCAATGACCGTATCATTACGCTGCATTGGCGTTCGTTTGGGCTCAAATTGGTAACCTAAAACACCGATTAAAGCTTCGTAACTCTCCTCGTCAACATTAGATGAACATTCGTTACGTCCTTCTGCGTCGGATTCGTCGCTGAAACTAGAAACGAAATTGTCTGCCATCATCGCCGCCATTCAGTATTAAAGCACTGAGCCTTTTTCTTGTTGAAGAAACACCCCTCACTGTCAATTCTGAATTCTCTTTTATTGGCAACGAAGGGTGTTTCTTCATGAGGGAACCTGGAATATGTGCAGGACGAACACAATGCATCAGCATAAACAGCTCAAAACACCCCTAACTCTCCCCTCACTAGAAGGAATTATATTGATGCAGACAGGCGCTGCCCCCCTAGTGGCCGGTGGCACTCTCTTCACTTGTCGTGACATCACGCACACAATCTGCCAGATCTCGGGCGCCGGTCATTTTAGCTTGACAATCGAGCCAAATTTCTCTCATTTTCTTGTGTGTAATTACACGAAGTGGCATGATATGAATACAAAAGGCATGCGTTTATGGATAAATGATGGAATATTAAAATTTTCCCAGGGCACTACATACCCTTTAAGTTATTTCCCAAAGCAGAGAAGATATATCCATTGGTTGCACGACGCACAGTCATGGTTTTACTTCCCATAATGGTTTCACTTCCCATCATGCATTGGGGCATGCCTGCAGTATCATTTACTGAAAGCTCAACAAATACACTAGATGGCAATATTTAGTTACAATACACCCTAACCCTAAACAAAAACAGTACTTATGTACTGTATGTTGAATGTATATATTCGTCCGAGTTTTATTCATTTTTTTCTTAATGCATTGCCAAAATGTATATGATCGGGAAAAATTATCGGGAATGATTGGAATTGAATCGGGAGCAAAAAAAGCAATCGGATCGGGAAATATCGGGATCGGCAGATACTCAAACTAAAACGATCGGGATCGGATCGGGAGCAAAAAAACATGATGGGAACAACCCTAGTCATGACATGTGTTTTCGAGTCCAAAATCTGAAAACCGATAACAACTTACTTCATTTTTCATTTTCAAAACAGAAATGACTTATTTCATTTCTCGTTTTCAAATAAAAAAATATCAATATCAAATATCATTCGTTCATCTCATATCTGTTGACAGTTTTGATGTGGTGTGGATGACCCGGACGTTGTTGATACATTGATATGAGTTCGCTGTTCAAAAATGGCGTTTTCCTCTCTCTAAAAAGCACGTACACGTCTGCCATCCTTGACAAAAAACATTATATAATAATAACTCTAAAATGTTAGCTAAATGTTAGCAATTGTGCAGCTCGATTCACCCATCAGTAGAATCACCCAGTAGAGATTAACTGACCTTCTTGATGAAAAAAAAAAGGTCAACAACTTCCGGGTCACAACCAGTGTTTTTAATAATGGCGTCAGAGTATAACGGCGTTACTAACTGCATTATTTTGTCAGTCGTGAGTAATTTAATTAATTACTTTTCCCATCTTTGCAACGCCGTTACCGTTACTGAGGATGAAAAGGTGTGCGTTGCTATGTAAAGGTGTGCATTGCTATGCTTTACTACGTTGGTTGAATGATGCGAGAAATGTCTGAGAGACACAGAGAGAGCAAAGCGGGAAAAGGGGAGGGGTTTACTTGCCATTGCAAATGGCTTGGTGGCTCAGAGCATTAGCATAGTATTCGCGTTCTTTCTAGCATTACCATTTAGCGTGGCGAGCGTCATGTTAAATGCTTGGGGAAACTTTTTACAAACAGTTCGTGGCGTTCAGGTGTGTACAATTAATGGAAAATAATGGACTTTTTTCCTGTTCAGTATGCATTATCATTACCAAGCGTTATCCTTGTAGATGCTACAATATAATAATTTTTTATTTTTTATTTATTTATTTATTTTTTAATGACCAAAAATAGTAACTTGCACTAAACTTTTCTTGAATGATGAATCCATAAACTGTGTGTGATTTTTATTTTATTTTATTTTATTTTATTTTATTTTATTTTATTTTATTTTATTTTATTTTATTTTATTTTATTTTATTAAAAACAACTAGAACAAAGATAGAAGAGCTTTACCTGCATATTAGAAAAACATATCTGGAAAAATATATCCATATATATACATACATACAGTATGTACAACAGGAAAAAGGCTTTTTTTCTCACAGCCGTTGAAAGTTAAGTTTTTATACCATTATCCCTCTTATATAGGTGAAATCTTAAAAAATGTAAAAAGGGGGACCTGTGTTTTTTTGGAATGAAAAAGACAGTTCAATTCAATCAGTTACTATAAACATATTTGATGTGAAAGACGTTATAGAATGGATCATGTAATAAAGTGTCGAACATGAAAAGTAACATCAGTTACTTGGCCGAGTAACTAATTACCGTATTTTTCGGACTATAAGCTGGGGGTGCGACTTATACTCAGGAGCGACTTATGTGTGAAATTTTTAACACATCATGATATCATTTACATGTTATTTTGGTGTTTTGGAGTGACACTGATGGTTTGTTAACCTTGTTGGCATGTTCTTTATGCTATAGTTATTTGAATAACTCTTAACCCTTTAAGGTCTGGGCCTATTTTGTCTGATTTTGCATGCCTTTGAAGTTGCCTTTATATTTCAAAGAAAGAATTGTTTACGATGGCCTGGTTTGGTCCCTTTTTTTGTGACACCTTGAACTTCATGTCCAAATTGTTGTTTCCTTCACTGATCAATTATAAATCATCATTTTGGGCCCAAAAAGACCAAAAATTCCTAAATCGTTTTGTCAAAATTTTTAATATTGATGTCCAATTGACAACCAAACATGCGTAACGAACCGTTTTGAAACTTTGTAATATTTATTCAACATGTTAGGATGAACATTCAACCAAAAAAATTTAGAATAAATAGTCTTATATTTGACAATTCAACATAAACAACAGGTATAGCCATAGGCGTTTTTTGCCTTTATACATGCTCCAGTCAAAACAGGTTATATACAGCAGACCTAACAGTGAAGAACAGTGAAAAAATATATACCATCTAACACAAAAAGTGTTTAGAGGCCATCTCTTTATGAGTTTAGGTATTGCGGCCAATCGCCTGATGAAAACTATGTACACACAATCAAGCTTCTTGAACACACATTTACAGTATATACACAAATTGAGAAGATTGATGTGGGAAAAAAAAAATATATATAACATTGGGGGGAAAAAAGCATTTTCAAAAATATTTACAATAAACAAGTTAAATTTTTTTCAGTCATGCCACTCCGAAAAGCAGTTTCGTCCTGGAATTAGACACGGCTACATCACACAGCTCACACTTCCATGGGGTGTCGGTCCTCTTTCCACCCTTCCATTTTCATTTCACTTTGCTTTCATTGTCACTATAAATGTACATGAAAATAAGTCAGTATTTATGAAAATAATAAAGTATAAAATAAAAATATATACAGCAATAAATAATAATGGAAATCTATATGTATGACAATAGAAAGAATACCATAGCTGAATATGTGCTACATCCCTAATCTTCATATAGAAAGAAGAACACCACAAATGATAAATTCCTGCCTGGGATACCCACAGTGCACGTACGACTTTGATCTGATATGCACATTTTATTATTATATACACAAACACACACTTATATTGCATCAAAATTAACTTTGTCTTGCAATATCAAAAGAAACTTTCAAAAGAAACGTTTTCAGCATGAAAAAAAAGAGTGAGTTGGTTTACCTCTGCTCGTCGATGGCGTCACCCACGTGTTCAAATCCGTCACTATCTTCACTCGAGGACTCTTCCGAAGAAGACGATGATGACGAATTTGGACCATCCTCTTCCTCAAGTTGATCAGAAGCACAATTGCTTGCGCTAAATTTAGTTTTCCGTTCATTGTCAAAGTCACACAAAGTCGCTGCTCGATCCAGCAGTATCCAACTGGCCGTCGCTCGCCACCTCGCTGCTTCAGAACACTCCTCCCTCTCGTTCGGTTGAACCTCGCACCGCAGTTATATTTATTAAAAAAAAAAAACGCATTTTGTGCTTCCACTGTGACTTCGAAAGGGTTCGTTTGATTTGTGTTTTTTTCATGGAGCTTCCGTTTTGAAAAAGGACTAGAAATGATGGAAATATAGACATAAAGAAATGATCCATGCAGCGTTTTAATGTTTTTTGAGAGGACAATAAAACTATAAAACTTAAATGACAATATCTCACGTTCTAGTTGGTCGATTGACTTCAAATAATAACGAGAGTAAACCGCAACTTCCGCACTTTAAAACGAGACCAACCAACGGCATGTGGGTGACGTAATTAAAACGTGAGGGCGCTTCAAAGACGACGTGCGCTGAGGACGCGCCGGCGCGTCCTTCGACTCTCAAGGGTTAATAGCAATGGCCACGTTTGCGTTCTGCCTTTGGCAATGTGTGTTCAATCGTATTATTGACTTTTTTTATATTGAAATGCATGCTTTTAGTTTGTGGCACTTTCACGCCCAAGTGGGGGCGCACTTGTTTACGCGAAGAAGAGCGCTCAGACGCCAGAAGAAGACGGACAGCTACGCAGCGTCTGAGCGAGTAGGAGAGAGGGAGAGAGGGAGAGAGAAAGAGAGAGAGAACGAGAGCGAGAGAGCGAGAGAGAGAGAGAGGGAAACACGGCTGCGAACCTACGTTCATTGTTTATGCTTGTAAAATATCTCTACAGAGGCAACGTCTGTGTGTATCATCTTTTCTGTTGTTGTTGTGAGTTTTCCACCCGCGATTGGACACTTAGAGCCAGTTGTGTGGTTGTTTGAACAATTGGCTAATGCTAGTGAACGCATGCTAACCGTTTGTGTCATTGCTTTAATAGCAGCTAATTATCAGTTATTTACGTTGATGCAAACCTGTTTGGTATAGAGGACGAAATTGATTTGCATTATTTCTATTTTTAGTTTCATTCTTCAAATGATGTTGTCATAACGATGGCCAAAATAAAGTCAGCAAATTACACGGACGTCCAGCATCGTCATTTGGTAGTTTAGCTCGCTTTGTAGCCAGGAACGAGCCGTAGCGTCCTGGTGAGGACAGTATATTCGCATTTCGTGTTTCATGCATCATGTAACATCATCATAGTTTACACTTATTCAGCATGTTGTTCTCTATTGTATTTTTATATTAAATTGCCTTTCAAGATGACATATCTGTTCTATGTGTTGGATTTTATCAAGTAAATTTCCGCCAAAAATGCGACTTATACTCCGGTGCGACTTATATATGTTTTTTTCCTCTTCATTGGGCATTTTATGGCTGGTGCGACTTATTCTCAGGTGCGACTTATAGTCTTAAAAATACGGTTCTCTTACATTAAGGTAACTAAGTTACTAACTAAATTACTTTTTGGGAGAAGTAATTTGTAATTGTAATTAATTACTTTTTAAAAGAAAGATTAACAGCACTGGTCACAACACATCAAAAATGATACAAACCAAAACCAAGTAGAACAAAAATACCATGATAAGTCCATTCACCAACGTTGTATTTTTAAATTCCAAACAAAATCAAAACGGAAAAAATATATTATTATTTAAAATTAGTTAGATTTATTATTTGTTTTCCGATTTTGGATTCTAAAACAGATATGTGATGAACGAATAATACAGTTTTTTTAATTTGTTTTTATTTATTTATTTATTTTATTTTTTTTAACGAGAAATGAAGTAAGTCGTTAACTGTTTTTGGATTCGAAAACTGATATAGAATGAACATATGATACACTGAAAGTCCTAACACACTGGAAATAAAAAGGTTATAAGTCTCCTGTTGCGTTAATGTGTTTTGGTATGTACAGTTAGAGGAAAAAAAAAAAAGTAAAGCATTTTGAATACCTTCGATTTCATACAGATAGTTGGTCATAAAATGATCTGATCTTCATAAAAATCACAACACTAAAAAGTGTCTTTAAAAAAATTATATTATTCAAATATTTTACCAGAAATAGTTGTATAGTTATATGTTTCTCCTACTTTTTTATTCCAAATACTAAACGTAGACATAATGCCGCTGTTTCGTGTGTTAAGCAAGTAACCCATGACGGATTCGCACCTCCTGATTCAGGCAACACTCTTCACAATCCTTCTTTATCTTAAAGCCAGATTTATACCAGCCAGCAATCTGCTTGTGCAGAAACCTAATCCGTTTACGGTGCATTGGTGTGCAAACAAATGTGACTTTGCTGCAGCTGCAACTTCTTTATTTGGTCAGAAAACCTGTTGGTCATTGATGCAGTGATGTTCCATCATTGGCATTTGGGACCAATTTTTCTTAGGCATTGCACAATAGTAAAACATAACAAATACGTGGATCTCTTT
The DNA here is from genome assembly GCF_030265065.1 of Corythoichthys intestinalis. Lineage (NCBI taxonomy): Eukaryota > Metazoa > Chordata > Actinopteri > Syngnathiformes > Syngnathidae > Corythoichthys > Corythoichthys intestinalis. Next base: position 14,931,846 of record NC_080399.1, on the reverse strand, counting down.
CCAGGGCAAAACCTGTCTTGAATTCAGGAGACAAGTGACAATTTCTCTCATGACACACTTCTAATCAGTGTTGTTTTTGGCAGCCATATTAATTTTTTGTCTTGATCTTTTGGACGAAAATGCTTATTGGTCTTAGTCATGTTTTAGTCGTTTCAAAATGTGTTCGTTTTCATCTCGTTTTAGTCAACTGAATCTCATATAAATTTAGTCTAGTTTTCGTCTAGTTACTCAAAGTGTTTTCGCCTGTAAAATTCAAAAGTTTTAGTCCAAAAATAAAGAAATGTTTCCAACAATTTCGAATGAACATAGACCGATTAGCAAATATTGTAGCACCTACAAGAATGTCAACTTTGTGGTGATAATACACACTCAGCAAGAAGAGCAGAACAGAACCTCTACTTATTAACGTCTCTACATTAGGTTTGGGAATCTCTGGCATGAAGCCGATTCGTTATGTATCTAGATACACAGGTTACGATTCGATTAAAAAAACGATACATTTTTAAGGCTGAGCGATTCGATACGATTCGATACAGTGTAAGAACGATACGGTTCGATAGAGTGAAAACGATACGATAGTAAATATTTGTTGTGTGTGTTTGTACAGTATTTTAAACATAGAAAAAGACCACATTTCTAATATAGCAAAATTAATCAACAAAATTTCATACCAATGTTATGTTTTATTTTTTTATGAAAAAAAAATAAGGATTACTATATGACCGTCATTTTGTTGGATGGGATTGATAATAAAATAAAACTCCAGTGACAGAAAACAATGAAGTGCAGTAAGTCAATTACTGTATTTCCTGGTGTTTTCAAACCAAGAGGTAAGTAATTTAAGTGCAAACTTTCAACGTAAACATCTTACAAACAAAAAAATATTAAAATTATATGCAGCAGCTCTAGAAAAAAAAGAATTACACCTGCTAGTGTTATCATAAATAAATAATAAATTATGCTTTACGACTGGTATAATTGGGGGAATAAAAACATGGCATTTTAGACAGACTGGTCAATAATCATTACTTTAACCTAATACACAGCAAAGTCATTCACTTATGCCTGTGCTTCCTCATTTTTTATTCCTTATCACTGTCCATATCTTTTTTGAAGGGCAGATTTTTCTTGAGGAAGATCAACTGATCCACATGTTCATGTTTAAGTAGACTGCGCTTCGTTGAAACAATATGCCGCCCTTTCCACCATTGTTGTGGGTTATTTTTCAGGGTTAAAAACTCACGATCTCTGTACCGCTCCACACTTCACACAAGCTCTGTCCCATGCGAACAGATCTGGCTGCCTTCATCACTTCAAAGTCCGACTTTTGTTTTCCCGGGTGCGTCAATCGCTGCACGTCGCTGGCGTCTGTGATCGCACTGTCCATTGTTTTAGCATGTTGCTTTGTTGCCACTACTAGTTTCCTTTTGGGCTGTGAAGAAAATGCTACGGAGCGTGTGTTACAGTGGTTTCGTTAGCTCTCGCGTTGTTATGACACGCCCGTGACAATTGGGTAATGACGGCGACTAGTAGTGGTTCTGCCGAAATGCATGGGAAGTTGAGGCAACCACGACTGTGAGTAGTGCTTGTCCATATTATATCATACGTGCGGTCTCGATCTAAGTGCGCTATGTGGTGAATGACACAAGCGCAGCATGTGAAGTAAAAGCTAAATTATTATCATATTAAGCAATGCATTGAACTAGGCATTAGAAGCCGATTCTTGTGCTCGCGATAGCCGAATTCTATCTCTACTATCGGTTCATTGAACATTTAATGGCTAATTACTGTCGAATGGTAACTTTACTATCGATACATCTGTATCTCTCACCTGTAAAACCGGATATCCGGTCGTATCGGTTTATCGTTCTCAAGCTTACTCTACATTCAGAATTTTCAGGATAAGACATGCCTCTCCGGGAAAATATTACCTCTTGTTACAAAAGAAATTTCAGGATCCAAAAGGCAAAAAATACAGTATGGCTGTTACTCACAGCTCCAAGAGTTTACTGAACGTAATATACTAATAGCTGCTCTGCCATTGGCTGTTGTCGAGCATTCCTGGCATCCAATTGGCTAAGAGGGACCGCTAATGTATTTGTATGTGTGTATCACAGCGTATGTACAACTCAGATTTCATGTTTATTGTCCAATAATGTAATTGTAACATGGTTTTGTTGCATGTTTTGATGCATTTTTATCCATTATAAAAGATTTATGTCTGAATTTGGGGGGCTTGGAACACATGAGGGCATTTACATGGAAAACATGTCTCTACTTACAGAATTTTCAAGTAAATTTTCATGTTGAATTTCGCAAGTAGAGGTACCACTGTAGTAAAAAATACAAATTAAATGTCAAACTTTTTTGACAATTTATTGAGTTTACAGTATTGTGTTAATTTGCAACGTGCCCAAGAAAACATCTTATTTTGGTGTTCTGCCCAAATACCCTTGACAGCGAAACGTCCTACCAATGCCCAGTGTGCTTGTGCACGCATGCGCACAACAGTTAAAAGCAACTAATACTGATTATTTCATTTTTATTGAGTCTTCATCAGAATTTTCAAGTTACAAAACTACTTCCAAAACCAATTAATTTCGTAAGTAGAGCTATCACTGTACTTTTAAATTTTTTTTTTTAATTAAACCTGCCAAGAAGCCACAAACTGTATGGAAAAAAAAAAGTTGACGGAGCCTTTAGGAGGATGCTCGCTATGCTAAAGTTAATGCTAACGGGAATGCTATGCTAACACGACAATTTACATTTAGTGTGTGATGATCTTTCAGCACAGACCTTTAAAGGCTAAAGCAACATTGCATATTCTCTCTTACCATATGTTTCCAAACAAGCAAGGTCCAGCGCTGCCTAGCTTGAAACACACCCTGAACTCCGGTGAGGAGAGTGAGGGAGATGTGCAGCACATCTCACATGGGTAACACGACCCAAACACTGCTACGATGAAGCTGACGTACTCCACGTACAATATGAAAATGTCATGCATTGTGAACATATTGCAGAAACTATGTCGCATTTTCGTCTCGTTGTCGTATCGTCAGACGAAAGCTGTCATTTGTCTAGTTATGTCCTAGTCTCTCAAGCCACGTTTGTAGCTCGTCGTCACGTCATCGTCATGAGAAAATTGTTTGTCGACGAAATATTTTTGTTACCGTCATTATTGACGAAAAGAACACTGCATCATACACCAGCAAGGTTATGTTTCGTCTGGCGTAAATCACGTATCAGTTATTGTTAATCATTGGCTACCATTAATGAACCAGATTTGCTTTAAAAATGAGCTGTTATTACATTGACCACACGGTAACTTTGTCAAATTACAATTTACAATACTGAAACTAGGGAAACAGGTCAACAACCTTCCGACTGTTCTAATGGCCTTAATGCAAATTCATAAAGCGATCGACAATCGCTGTCAGCCCCTCCAAGGGGCCATTTGCATGGTAACTCTCTGAGAATATGAAAAATTACAAATTTGCATTAATATGGTTCCGTCTCCATTCGAACAATGTTGCAATTCTGCATGAAAACAATGTAGTATTCATGCCAGGCCCTAGGGGGCAGTTCAGATTTACAAGGCGACAGCAAATGATGCATTTCGACCCCATCAAGCTCCTCAGCCCGGAAAAAAACATGCCTGCCCACTCCAAGCAATAGCATTTTCCTTTTGCGCCAAAAGGCACACAAAATGGAAACATTCAACATATTCAAATTTAAAAATACTATTAAAACAGTAAATTAAAGCCGACATTCCGCCATTTGCTGTTATTAATGTTAATAGCACCGCTGCGCACGCCCATGTGACGTGTGCGAGTGCCTACTTCATCGAAGTGAAGGCGGTTTCCATTAATATGAACGCACTGCAACCCCCGTGATCGAATTGTTCCACTTTGGAGGCAGGATTCAGACGTTTTCGTCTTCGCCGACACCATATGCACGCGAGGCTATTCCGCTACTAGGTCATTGCATCTTCGTGTCGCAGATTCGCCATGTAAACTGCCCCCAAGTCAATATGGATTGGATGTCCAATGCCGTCAACGGACCTGAAACATGATCATTGAATGCCAGCCATCTTAGTTCAAATGGATTTATTTACAGCTGTCAATGGCAGTGAACGAGTAAAACTGCCTTTTAAAAATCAAGAGTAAGGATGAGGATAGCTATCAGTTTGGATTCCAATTTGACCCCCCTAATGCGGAGTATATCCAGTCTCGAGCAGCATGTCCAACGGTAGTTGCATCGTAGTTTTGGATGGAATCATTCTTCCCACCTCACTGAGTACGCAATAGAACACAATGTAATGTAATGTCGTCTTGAATCAATGAAGGGTAATAATATTCCTCCAAGGCTATGGCACAGCAGTTGCATCTTATGGCTGATAGCAGCTCTAATCAGGATTTAAAATACAGGTTTGAACACATTCTACTTTCCAGTGCAGTACTCGCTCACCCTGGCATGCATTTTTGAATAGAGTTGACCTGTACAGGCCTGCGGCCATCTGTGGCCTCTCCCAGCTGCTCATTTTGGCTGTGGAAGAGATCACCAGGAGGAGTAGTTAAATGTCCCTAATCTATCACCCTTGCCTGGCCAGCTCTTATTTCTACTGGCTGCATGGCGTCAAACCGACAACGTTTTGCACTGTCCGTTCCGCCGGAGAGACATCATTACTGCTTTGTTAATGTATCACACAGGGGAAAAGTCAATGAGATCATCCATAATGATTTAGAGATTTATAGGGATTGCATGTTAATGACCCTATGCTATCAAACGCATGCAAACAAGTCTGCCCTTTCTCATCCTCTTTTTTTCTAATCGTTATTTCTCTTTATCACATCACCTCAGTGTCATAGCAACCTTTGTCTCCTTACAATCATCCCGGGTGGTAATCGCACATCCTACTGTGATGCTGGAATTAACACCAACTATTAAACATCATCATGGCGGTTGGTGTTGCTGCTGATAAGAGGCTGCGCCAATGCAGATTGTACTAAAAAGCAAAAAAAAGGCAGCTATTTTAATCATCCTGTTGAGATGAATGACTAAATATATGTATACATGGCAAGGGTATTAGGTCCAGAGAAATTAATTACATATATTTGCATTATTTAACACATGCAATGTTGTGTGCCTGCTGTGTCCGGCAGAAAAACCTCTCAAATGAGGTTTAACCCTTGATAGAGCAAGTGACTATATTTAGTGTTTAAAAAAAACCATTTTCATGTGATGTAGGCCACAATATTAACATTTCACCCAAAATGTGATGTCCACAATTATAATTATTTGATTATTTATGACCATGAATAACTTTTTTTATGAAAAAAGTAATTTTAATGTAATGTATAATTAAAATGAATAAAAACAGAATTGCACTCTAGTTACGGGCTCCTAAAAACACAATATCATAGTGTTTATCTCGTTAGAATTGACGATAGACATCCAATTCCTTTAAACAGGACTGGCTGTGAATGCTCATTGTTCAGTGGCATTGACGGTGCTGGAAGTCAAATCCATTTGCACAAGGAAAATAAAAATGAATCAAAAATATATAAATAGTATATAAATAAAGACACACACACACACACACACACACACACACACACACACATATATATAGGGCTGTCAAAATTATCGCGTTAACGGGCGTTAATTACTTTTTTAAATTAATCACGTTAAAATATTTGACGCAATTAACACACTAGGCCCGCTCAGACAGATTTAAATGTCAGTACATTGAAAGGCCAACTTGTTAATTGTGTTTTTTGGAGTTTTTCCGCCCTCTGCTGGCGCTTGGGTGTGACTTGCACACGTTATGTGGCGTAATGTCACCCTCTGCTGGCGATTCAGTGCAGCTGATTATTTGGGTTTCGGCGCGCTTTTCTGACGTGATTATATGTCGACGCGAACTCACACTAAGGCTACGTTCATACTACAGGTCTTAATGCACGAATCCGATTTTTTGTCATATCCGTTTTTTTGGCGTGCCCGTTCAGACTGCTTTTATCCATTGAGACCGTTCAAGTATTACGCATGCGCACTAATTCGCAGTCCGACACGCGCTAAGCAGGAAGACCCGCATGCGCAGAAACATCAAAACAAATGACACACGTCATCCGTCATTCCAGGGATATCATGTTTTGCTTTTCAAAAGGAGGACACAAATAACAGACATAAATAATCCCCGTTTAGGCTTATATTCAAAGTTTATATGGATCGATAGCATGCACGCACTGTCCGTGCACGTCCAAACATATGGGCAGTTTGCCCCGACTCTCTCTCGGCCGTGTAAGCAATGTTGAAATATTGCTCACTTGTAACAGAGACAACTAAGCATTCTCAGGCTTATCCTCAACCCATTTTTATTTTTTATGACTGTTGTGAAGCTCAGCCCTTCCCCGAAAGCCGTGTTCACTGCAAGCTAGGCGCTAATAACGCACAGGTGCATCGCTACGGTAACGACTCTCTCGCTATTTGATGACGTAATTGCTGCATGAAATCCGATTTGCGGGACTGGACAGTACAGACCGCTGCGACAGTCTGGAAAAATGTGGCCCAGATCGGATTTAGACCACATACGAAAGTGACCCAGATCGGATTTGAAATGGTCCGGTTCTATGCGACTTGTCACGTTAAGACCGTCAAGTTAATGCCTCACTCGAGTCGGAAAAACACGAAAAAATCGGATTCGTGCATTAAGACCTGTAGTATGAACGTAGCCTAATAGACAGTGCTATTTAGACCAGCTAACGTCCGCATCCAGTATTCAGTGGCAGTTCTCATAGCCCCATCACACTGTTTGTGTCTAATACATGCATCGCTTGTGAGTTATATTCCTCCTTTGTTTATATTCATGAGCATTAGATAGTTATTGATGATGTGTATTTGAATTTGTTCACATATATGGTGAAATGCAGTTACATTGTTAGATGCTTGTGAGCTAATTGGCTAGTGCTACTGCTCAAATGGACACGTGTGTGTACATTTTATGTTATTTTGTGATTTATGCAAGTTATTGACACATTGCCTTGTTATTTTCAGTTTTACAAAAATACAAGAAACGTGCTCCTGTCAAAAAGAGATGACTTCAGTAAAGCCCATGCAACTTTGCCACACCGGCTGATTTCTTTTTGGAACTTATGTTCGCTATCTGTCAATTTGTGTACTCACACACATTGAGGACAGAATAGGGCTACTAGTTTATTTTTTGATTGAAAATTTTACAAATTTTATTAAAACGAAAACATTAAGAGGCGTTTTAGTATAACATTTCTATAACTTGTACTAATATTCATCTTTTAAGAACTACAAGTCTTTCTATCCATGGATCACTTTAACAGAATGTTAATAATGTTAATGCCATCTTGTTGATTTATTGTTATAGTATAAAAAAAAACAGTCCTTATGTACCGTATGTTGAATGTATATATCCATCTTGTCTTATCTTTCCATTCCAACAATAATTTACAGAAAAATATGGCATATTTTATAGATGGTTTGAATTGCGATTAATTGCGATTAATTACGATTAATTAATTTTTAAGCTGTAATTAACTCGATTAAAAATTTTAATCGTTTGACAGCCCTAATATATATATATATATATATATATATTGCTGTTGATGACGATAGATGTCCAATCCATTTTGAGTGGGAAAAAAAATATTTCCAAAAGTGTATTATTATATATATTTTTAAAATTTTTCAATTCACTTCAATAGTAATATATATGTATATGTATATATATATATATATATATATATATATATATATATATATATATATATATATATGAAGGCACCCTTCAAATCTCACAGACCTGGAGCAGTTGGCCGAAGAAGAATGGTCTAAATATGGTCACATTCTGTCACTCATGGCTGAGGTTTACCTATATTGACAATTACAGGCCTCTCTAATATTTTCAAGTGGGAGAACATGCACAATTAGTGGTTGACTAAATACTTATTTGCCCCACTGTATGAGGGTGAGGGTGCCATTATTTCTCCGGCCCATTTTTGGAGTTGTGTGTAAAATGATAATGATTTACTTTTTTTTATTCATTTTCTTTTTTGTGTTTTTTCATTGCAAGCAAAATAAATGAAGATATTACTACCAAAACATTTGTAATTGCAATCATTTTCTTGGAGAAATTGAGCATTATCTGACAGAATTGCAGGGGTGCCAATACTTTTGGCAAGCACTATATATCTATATCTATATATAATTTATTGTTGTTGACGGCACTATATCTATTGATTTAGTCTTCTATCTATTCTTTCTATCCATTATATATATTTATATATTGATCTATTTTGACTGGGAAGGCTTGTAGTGATCATTCCCTGCCAGCATCTGCCGGGTCTGCCCTATAAAGGGTTGGGGTAAGCAATGAGGCACATTCACATCAGGAAGAAAGCTTCTTTTGCTTCTGCAGCCAGCGAAGCTCTATTGCCAGCTAGACATTTTTTCACTGACCTGACAAATTCTGGTCTCGTCCACTCTACTGCCTGACCGCATTTCAGACAATCAATGAAATCAGCTTGCTGGAGTGAAAGTCCAAAAGAACCAGGTCTGATAACATCCATCATCCTCCATCAAATAGTTAGAGGAAATGAGAAGTGAAGGAAGCATTGCGAAAAGTTGTTTAAAGGTCTAGTTGTTTTCCGAGCACACAAAATGAAGAGTGTGAAGGAATGCCTGATGAAATTGGACTTACACAAGATACTCAGAAGGTACACAAAAACTAAACATTTGACCAATAAACTAAATGTTGGTTTCCAGTCTGCTACACTCCATGCAGCATGTAATTACCAGCTGCATAGTCCAATAAAAACCAAATCCTTCTTGTTAGCAGTGATTAACTTTACTATGACATCTGACACTATCATGTAATGTGTTTGAAACCATTCCCACATTATTGCACTGCCTGCCTGGACGTGGCCTTTCTAGCATTGAGAGTACAGAAAAATGTTCTTTTCCAATTTTTCATCAACCCCAATGTCCAATATTTTATGAACACATGTATATTTTATATCATACATAAGCATTTATTTATTTGAGCCATTGTACAGTGCAATGCAGTTCATTATCCATTTGGTACTTTCCTTAGATAATCTTAATGTATCATGCTACGTTCAGAAAGGCCTAGTCAGGTTCCTAACCCTCATTAAAGTCTTGATGTGAATTTACCTAATGATGTCACTACTTTGATATTAATGTAATCATCTCCCATACATGCATACTTTGTGTTTGTTTTCAGTAATAACGTGCCTGACGGATTAGTCGACTTTAGATATTATGGCGAGAATAGCCAGGCCATGTTAATGAGCTTTACATAAAATACTCACAATAAAGTCAGTGTCTAATATTGGATGTATCACCCTTCTGAAAAAAATGGCTTTTGAGTGAAAAATGTGCATATTTCATTCAGAAATGTAAGTTTCATATGCATTAGTAGGGCTGCAATTAACGGTAATTTTCATGATCAATTATTACAGTGCTTCTCAATTATTTTCTGTTATGCCCGCCCCAGGAAGACGTAGATGTTCTGCGCCCCCCCCCCCCCCAACTCTGCCGCCACCGTAAATATACCGTAGTATCATTTGTATACAAAATTCAGATTATTTAAAGTACACCTCTGCATGACACTGTGTTCTTTTTAATATTCAAGAAAAAAGTAATATAGATGCAAAAGTGTAAAAAAAAACAAAAAAAACCAACAAAACACATCCATACTGTAAAAATACACTCAAGATACATTTTTTGACCGTTTGATACTGAAAAATAAAATGTAATAAAATCAATAAATAATAATTTCAAATTGATTAGCAACATTAACTCATGAGGACAATATGCCAAACAATAAGACAGAAAAAACAAAAATTAATAGAAAAAAACCCGACTGTCATTGGACAGAGGGACAGTTTTTATTTTTGCTGCAGGCAGTATCAGCACCTTTCCAATGGTGTGGGGTTATTTTGCACTGAGCAGCTTGGTATGCAACCTTATATGATGCTGACAGTGCTCGCTGGTTTACTGATGTAACACTGACAAAGCGGGAGGATTGAGGGCAATATTCGGCACGTTTTCACTGAAAAAATAATCCCTGCAGCACATTCTGTTTCTTATGATTGAGGTTTACCCATGTTGAAAATTATAGGCTTCTCCAATATTTTCACGTGGGAGAACTTATACAATTGGTGGTTGACTAAATACTTATTTGACCCACAGTATAACGTATTTTATTTTGACTTCTTGTCTATTAATGTGCAATTACTGTATCTTGCATATTCTTCTTCAGATTTGTGGATCTCCAGCCATTTCTCAGTTGGCTTTGTGTGCGCACATGCACCTGCAGGCTAACCATCAGCAAAGATGTGACAGCGAGCAGAGACGAGCACAGATGCGGTGAGTCACCCTCACGCTGCGCCGACACTGACACAAGTGCACGCTGGGCTACACTTGTCCACAGGTGATTAGAGACCCTGTTTGATCTTTATACATGGAGACAGTGACATATCTCCTCCCCCACTCCAACTTGAGTGTGCAGTCTTAGGAGTGTAACAACATCCATCTTGTAGGAGATCAAGGAACACTGTTACTCGTTGTTACTGTACTTCAGTTTCTTAACCTTTAATTTGGCAAGTGATTATTTTCAGTAATTAAAAATAATAATAATAATTTAATGGTCTGCTTTTTTTGACGAGGAGGGTACAGCTCTGGTTCCTAGTGTAAGTTTGTCGGCAAAGGCGGCCGTCCAAAACTGGCTCCGTAACTTTGCTGTTGTAAATAAAATTAATCCATTTCTCAAATAAGGGTATGAAAAAGCTTGGACACCCCTGACAATTTCAATTACTGTAATTTCATTTATGAATTCATTCATTCATTATAAATATTTCATTGCGTGAGTCCACTCAAGTCCACTTTGGTTGCTTGTAAAGGTGGAAACACACTACATAATTTAGGAGTGGGAACCGCTTGGTACCTCACGATACAATACGATTTGCGATACAAAGCACACGATAACGATGATCTGACGATACAACGATTATCGATACATTGTCAGGAAATTTTCTAGGATATTCTACAAACAACTAATAAACAGAAGAACAAGCTTCTGCTGTGAATTGGAATGAGTTTATCATTAGTAGATGTCCAATCCATTTGAAATGGGAGGGTGGCAGCGAATTCCTCCCACTTCAAACGGTTTGAATGTCTATGGCAGGTAGTGGCAGTCAATGCTAGACAATGACGTGATTTTGGGCCATTAAAGGTCATTTACCTGTTCATTTTCAGTTACTTCCTGTTGATTTTGGGGTATTTTATGGGTCTCTTCCTGTTTATTTTGAGTCACAGAACAGGAAATGACATGGGAATCACCCAAATGAATAGGCAGTGACTCAAACTCAACAGAAAATGACCTGTAAATGCCCTAAAATGAACAGCCAGTGACCTGTAAACGCCCTGAAAATCGGACAGAATGACTGTGAATGCTCTGTTTTCGAATGAACGAACGTTCCAAGTCTAAATGGATCGGGCGTCGAGCACCGTCAATGCAGCCTTAGAATTAACCGAGACACTATTATGGTGGAAAATTTTGTAGCAACTTGTTGGTTCATTTTTAATTTTTTTTTTTTTTTTTAGACATTGACAACTTTTCAAAACAATATCTCAATTCTTGGCAGGAGCATATCAATAACGTTTTGGGATACAAAGTATCACGATATATCACCATTTCAATATTTTGTCACACCCCTACTACATATAGTCCCCAGGTTTGGATACATATAGTCCCCAGGTTTGGATACATATAGTCCCCAGGTTCCGAACAAGTTCCATTCCTACACTGGCGACTTAACCCGAATTTCAGCGTAAATTTGAATTAACCGTTTAAGTACCCCCTAAACACCCCCTAAATCTCAAAATAACTATCCAAAAACCTGTATTATACAGTGCCCTCCATAATTATTGGCACCCCTGGTTAAGATGTGTGTTTTAGCTTCTAATATTTTTTTTTAATTCAAATAATATGCGACCTTAATGGAAAAAAAGAGAAAAATCCAACCTTCAATACAAGTGCATTTATTCAGTGGGGAAAAAATCCCACATAAAGAAATAATTATTTGATGGTCCCAGGCTTCAACTGGGACCGTGTGCTTTGGTCAAATGAGACCAAGATTGAGCTTTTTGGAACCAAACACTCTAAGTGGGTCTGGCGTGCCACGAAAGATGCGCATGCTGAAAAGCACCTCATACCCACTGTGAAGTATGGGGGTGGGTCCAGGGGCGGACTGGTAATCTGTGGGTTCTGGAGGATCACAGAACGGCCGGTGCCCTGGACGGCCGGCGGCCGCCATTCATTATACATCACTGTTTTTATCCCCCCTAGCCTCTGATTATCTACAGTTCGTATCCAATCTGACAGGTGGCAGCAATGCGCCTTGCTGTTCATCGCCGGTCCGAACGAAGAAAGCACAAAGTAGCCTTCATTGATTCTTTGTGGAAGCAAACTAGCGACGAGCGTCAATGCGCAATATGAATGGTGGTGGCAAAAAAAGAAAAGAGAAGGGTGGCGCGGAGAAGGTTAGGGAGAAAAAAATTTAAAAAACTGGAGAGCGAAGCATTAAAATGTCATATGTTGACAAATATTTTCGCAAGCAGCAGTCTGGCTGCAACGGCCGCGTCGGGTAACAAGTCAACAGCCCAGCCCCCAACCCCGGCGATGGTGAGAGGGGGAGCCGCTCTGACGTGCAGCCGCCGCCGGTGCAGGGAGAGAGAAAAGAAGAGGGAGGGTGTAACGATTAGCTGGAGGAAGTTCTCCAGACAAGCGCAGGGCAAGTAAAAAGGGACGAAGAGGGTCACTTGCTCGGTATACTTGCAGTTGTTATCCACCAGGTAGGTACATTTTAAATGAAATAAATGACAATTAAAGGGTTAGTGCTAGCTACTCCGTTTGCAATCGTGTCAAGTTACAGTATGCTAGTCCTACTATCACTCTCCTAAGGAAAAATATTTTAGCTGTAAAACAACATATGCACACGCAGCAGCAATATTAATTCAGAAGAAACATAACAAAATATTAATAAAATGAATGGTTTTACTTTAAAGATTAGTTCATTAAATTGATATGATATATATTTTTAATCATGTATATATCGTTTTGTCTCCTGGTTAGTACTTTCCAATGAAGGTTATGTATCCAGGATTTGTCTTGAAAATTTTATTGTATTTTCATTGAAATTTATTATTTGTATGGCAAGATTAATTATGGCAGGGGTCTCCAAACCGGTCCTCAAGGGCCGCTGTGGGGCCTGGTTTTTGTTTCAACCGATCGAGTACCGACAGTTTAACCAATGAAGTTTCCGCTAAAACAAGCAGCACCTGACTGCAATCAACTGATTACACTTGTAAGAGTCCAGATTGGTGCATAGGTGTTGTCTTGTTTTGTTGGAATGAAATCCTGCGCCCGCTGCGGCCCTATGTGGAATAGTTTGGAGACCACTGAATTATGGCATAAACAATGAAATGAAATCATTTTATAGACAGAGATATATAGAGATATATTGTAATCGATTGGATACATAAAATTTGCTTTGAAAAATACATTCTTTCATTTGTTTTTTCAGGTTGATCATAGAGCTAGTACAGAAAATGAACCCAACTCCAGTTCAGCCTTGCAATACTTTGAGCGCCCCAAGTCAGACAGTCACAGTCTAGACACATTTTCTTCATTTTCTCTCAAAGTGAACGAAATTGCCGCATTTTACAATGAAATGTAAAAAAAATAAATAAATAAATAAAAAGTCTCCCGGGGGGGGGGGGGGGGGGGGGGGGCATGCCCCCGGACCCCCTAGGGGGTCTGTGTTTCCCTTCGTATAGCGATTCTTGTGGGCTGGGCTGAGTCAAAGTCCAGGGCTGCTTTTTAGTCCCAGTCCGCCCCTGGGTGGGTCAGTCATGCTGTGGGGCTGTTTTGCTTCCAAAGGCCCTGGGAACCTTGTTAGGGTGCATGGAATCATGAATGCTTTGAAATACCAGGACATTTTAAATGAAAATCTGTTGCCCACTGGCCGAAAGCTGAAGATAGGTCGTCACTGGGTCTTTCAGCAAGACAATGACCCTAAACATATGGCCAAATCTACTCAAAAATGGTTCAACAGACACAAAATCAAGCTCCTCCCATGGCCATCTCAGTCCCCAGACCTTGTTTTGTTGGCAAAAGGGGGTTGTACAAAGTATTAACACCAGGGGTGCTAATAATTGTGACACACATTATTTGATGTCAAATAATTATTTCTTTATGTGGGATTTTTTTCCCCACTGAATAAATGCACTTGTGTTGAAGGTTGGATTTTTCTCTTTTTTCTATTAAGGTACCATATTATTTGAATTAAAAAAAATTCTTAGAAGCTAAAAAAACACATCTTAACCAGGGGTGCCAATAATTATGGTGGGCACTGTACATCATATTCATAAAAACAAAAATAAGATACTGTACTGACCATCAATGCTGGTTGATGGTGATAAAGGTACCCAGTGGATGTCGGCTTGTTCACAATTGGAGACACAAGACTTGTTGTCTTGTTTCACAAATATTTACTGTAGTTTTGGTTTTAAACCACATACACAACGTAGAACAGGGGTAGCCAACTCCGGTCCTCGAGGGCCGCTATCCAGCTTGTTTTCCATGTCTCCCTCCTCCAACACACCTGACTCAAATAATCAGGATCGTTATCAGGCTCCTGCAGAGCTTACTGATGAGCTGATCATTTGATTCAGGTGTTTTAAAGGAGGGAGACATGGAAAACAAGCTGAATAGGGGCCCTCGAGGACCGGAGTTGGCTACCCCTGCCGTAGAACGTTTTGGCCTGCTCATTAACAAACACGTAACTCGATGTGACTTAGGAAGATTATTTAGAGCTTGATTTCAGAAACGAGGTCGAGCTGCTTATACTACAGCGTTACTTGCTGCATCGGATCCTACTTCCATAGTAGAAAACAGAAAGCGACCTGACAGGGTGTGTGCTCACTGTAATTAAACTTATAAATTTCACTATTTTAGTATAACTTTTAAACAAGTTATTATTAACAATATAGTCCCAAGATGTGTACAATGACAACAGGAAAACAAGCAATTCACGAAAAAAAAAAAAAATGCGCATTATGTAAATTTTCAATTAACCTTAGTGAGACAACACCTCCTCTTATTAGCGAAACAAAAATTTGCAGGGAAACTTGACAGCTGTTACACTGAGAAAAATATGGAGCTCAAACACTCTACTTTCGCAACAAAAACAAAATGGCGGACGAGACTCTGGCGTCGTAAAATCGAAAACAGGTAAGTAGAGTACGTGGTAACCCGGGGACTACCTGTATAGTAGTTTTCGTTGTGCGACTCGCGAGACTATTTGAAACACAACTGAAGCAGGTGCCTAAGGTTTTCACCCTCTGCACGGCTTAGAGTCAACGGGTACTTCCGTTTGGCTTTGCCTGCTCATTCCTCAGCCTCCTTGAGAAGGTGGTAATGTACTTTTTGGTTGGTTTGCCAACTACCCTCGAGCCCCTAATAAAACAGAGTCATTAAAGAAGATTAAACAAATCAGAAGGAAGTGAATGTGCCCAGCAGTGGAACAAATGTGAACAGGGCCTGGGTGCGATGAACATAAATGAGTGGACCGTCCGACGGGGGGTGGCGCTAGTGGACAATTATTCGTGGGCCCCCCCAGAGGAAAATTTTACTGCTCAAAGCTTGCTCTTCTATAGCTCGGGAGATAAATTTGAGATTCTCATCTTAGCCTCATTGCAGTTTCTATTTTGTCTAAAATGTTTCTCAGATGTTTCTCCTAAAATTCACTAGGAGAAATAGGTGAGACAATAAATTAGAGGGAATCATACTTGAGACTTAAGGGAGATACCTTGCTAATCTCAATTCAGTGTTTTTAATGGCTCCTTTTTCTCCTTTGAAAAAGAAAATGAGCATTATTGGAGCTACTACGGAGAAATACACGAGTCTCTCGCTCACTCTCCCTCTCATGCGCGCCCGTCTGCGCGCACGCACACACGAGACACTTAAATTATGTGACCCTCTCCTCCCACCTGACTGGATTCACCATTCTAAACACAGATCATCCACTTCATAACATCTTGATGGACCAAAGAAACAATGGTGGACACTACTCTCTCGTCACTGCAGGACAGAGGGATACAGAAGATACACCCAAAGGCATCAGGCTTTATCATTCTAGAACAAATGGCTTTAGTGAAATCCAACAGTAATTGTACTTGAAAATTGAGTACTGCTGAGAATTTTTGTCAAAGAATGTGGGCGGGCAAGTGGTGCGGACCCAAACGCAGGCAAATGGAGGCAAGGCAGACAGGCGGGCAAACATTTTTTAATTAACACCAACAAAAAACAAAGTGCAAACAATTTACATTTCCAATAGCTATAATAACATCAACAGCCATAATATTAACAACAAAGTTCAACACAGTTTTTAGACAGCAAACAAAAATTAAGTCTCTAAGCCCAGCAGTATTAGGGCTTTGAACACTGCAACAAATGTCTTTAAGTACATCTAGAATTTATGTTGTACCCCTCATGCGACATTTGTTGATCAAGGCTTTTTTCGATCGGTGTCCAATCATCCAGCGTACTGCAGCGCATGGTGTAAGCTGCCAGTATAAAAGAAAGCACAAATTACAAATTGAACTAGAAACTGTAATTTCTGGAGAAATTACTATGGGGCTTTGCTGTGTGGAAATACAGATCTCAGCCCTGCCCAGATTGGTTTGGGGACATTTCGGGGTTGGAAATGAATGGGAAATTTGGACGTCCATGACCATCAATGGCTTCGACTCACATATGCGTCAATGAAGTCCAAGTACATTGACGTCAATAGAATCTACATACATGGCTGTCAATGGCATGGACGTACAAAGCCCTCATCGGCAATTGTGTACTTGTGTGTCAATGCAATGTGAATGACAATGGAAATGAATGGGAAATTTGAACGCCCATGGCCGTCAGTGGAATCCAGGTACATTGGAATCAATAGATTCGACATACATGGCCGTCAACGGCATCAATGCGATGTAAATTACATTACAAGTGAATTAGAAATTAGGACGTGGCATCCCATTAAAAATGAATGGAAAGTTTTTGGCAAATTTCCGAGGAACCGTAATTCCCCCCCCCCCCCCCCCCCAAATTCTTTATACAACTTTTATGCCACTCATCATCCCAGAATATTTGATGCCCCAATGATGACTTTTTTTTTTTTTTTTTTTTTTTTTGGCGAAAAATCAGCGTTCACATGCGAACGGAAAATTTGTCGAGGCCGGTTGAAAAATTCATTTGCAAATCAAATATATATATCAAATGCATTTCATTGTATTTTTTACTTTTTCTCATTTCAAATAATGGGCAGCTAAAACAGTTCAGAAAATTGTCAAAACATTTTAAAGAATAAAGTCTAAAATTGCAATCAAGTAGTAATAGTTTCTGCAGGTCGCAACAATTAAAAAGCTTTTTGCAAATTGATGCCTATAATGGATTTTTTTTTTCTTTTTTTTCTCTGAGTCGCTTATCCTCAATGAGTTAATTTTGATTTTAAAAGAACATCTTTAAATCAATCAATCAGCACCTCCCCAATGTAGATATAATTGTACGAATGGAGTTGCAAAATTCTGTCACCAAAATAGAGTTTCAAGTGATGTTACACTCCCTTTTCTAGACATTTCTTTAAAAAAAATCCTGTAAATCAATATTTGTGCCCTAAACTGCCAATATTGATAATCCCGGTGATCAGACACTAATAAACAAAATGGTTATTATAGTGTCCAATGCAAGTTAAAAATAACAATCACTTTAAAAATTAGATAAGCCGTGTAGTAAGATAATTACTCAATTACCACCTTGGTCATCTCTGGGTGAGTCAGGGTCTGGGTCATAAAAGCTCCTCTTCTTCGGTGGGTATCGCACTCTTTTGGGCATCTCTTTTTATAATTTCCTGCTGGGCCATTCAATCTGTGAAATATAATACATTGTAATAATTTAAAAAAGTGGTTCAATGTCTTATTTGGTTTTACACTGTCATCACATCTCATAATTTAGTACAGCAACTTCTTAATATCTTTAGATATACAGATTGTGTTCATTTAACCATATTAGACCACCGAAGGACTGAAAAATATTATTTAAAATCCCCCATACCAATCATCGTAAAACAAAGAGACATTAAAGTAAAAATCCATGATGTTAAGATTTCTGTAAGAATTGCACTTTTCTTGGACAAGTTGTTGGGCTCTTCTTTCCTGTACACTGCTCCTAAAAAAAAAAAAAAAAACTTTTTATTGCTAATATATCGTGAAAAGATGCACCTTCTCAATTCCCTATGTCTCAAGTTTATAATGTTAATAGGGTGACCATATTTTGATTTCCCAAAAAATAGGACATGCTGCTCTGCCTCGGGGTACTTAAATGATACGCAGAATATACTCAAAGATGCCTTATAACTACAGTTTTAAAGTATGCCTTCTCTGTATGGATAGAATATTCCGTTATACAACAAAATAATTTCCATATCCAGAGACACAAATTCAGATAGGCTTCCCAGTTTTTCAACATGCAACATTTATTTTGCCAAAAATAATCTCCCTTGGCTGTTTCCAAAGAAGTCATCCTTCTCCCGTCCAATTCAGCCGATCGGTGTACTTCCGCTAGCTGTCTGGCTTCATGGCACAACTGTAACGTGTGTGTCAAACATAGAGCTCAGAGAAAATAAACCAGCAAGCACAGGGGTTGAGGGATTGAGGGAGAGCGGGAGGGGGGCATTGAGCAGATAATTGACCATGAAAAACCGGAGATATGATCCTTTTAATTTCAAATGAGTAATTAAGAAGGAACTCTTCACTATTAAAACTAGGAACTATTTTCTCCACCAGAGGGCACTCATGCTCTTTGGACGAATAATGCCTCATTTATAGATTTTTTTTCTCATTGGAATTCTTTTTTTTTTTTTCCCTTTGGTTTAATGTGGTTATGCAATGGGTTATTTTACAGTATCATTAAAACAACAGTTCATACAGATAATGTAGCGCTCAGGAAAAAAATACCATTGTTAAAAAAAAAAAAAAAAGATATCATTTTGAAGTAATGCTACTCTTACATGAGTGACATTTTTGCCTACTCCACCCATCTTTGGTCACCCCAATGTAAACTCGTTGCATGAAGCTAGAGAAAATGAGTCTCACTGCAATGAGAATATGTTCCAATTGTACACAAATTATGTAACTCCAAGACTGTCTAGGGCCACTTTTTGTAGAAATAATTCCAAAGTTAATATTTTTACATGAATATGTTTACTTCAGTAAATTCATGGCCTCCCAAGCTAGCTAGCTAGCTTCACTATTTTTGCCACTTATTGCCGACCAGTTCCCCCCCCCCCAAAAAAAAAAAAACTATCAGAACTAGCATAAACACAAGCCATATAAATTATACCCAAATTCCATTCGACAAAGATGTTACTTACCCTCTTTTTTGTCCTGAAACTGTTTCTTCCTCCATTCCTCCTGACACCAACTTCATAAGTTAAGTACGACTTGACGTCGCTAGGTCAGCCTCCCCCCTATGAGTTAACCAATGACGAAGCAGCATTTGTGACTGATGGCGCTTTCTTCCAATGTAGACGTTAGGTCTGCATTATCTTCAGGGTTGAAAGTTCACAGTGTTTCGCGCCACATACAGTTTGACAGTGCACGAAGAAAACAGCGCTGCAGCGCCGGTGTAGACCGGTCAACGCTGAGTGGTTTCAGCTGCATTTTAAGTAAGAATGAATTTACAAAAATGTTCTTTATATACGCATGACTACATTAGGCTAATAAGGATAAAAAATAAAAATAATCTTTATAAGTTGAGTTTATTTGGCTTTATTAATGTACATTTTCAGTTCTTGGAGTTTTTAAAGCCTTGTTTTCATTTTAATTTAAGCTAACTGAAATGTTTACATCTTCATTAATTCAATATCATATTATTTCGTTTTTATGAAATTTAATGACTTTATAATACCATCATAATAACAATTTTAGAAGGGTAACATTATTACACGTCAGTAAGAGTTTTCCTTTGTGCATTTTGTATCTACCGGTTTGTAAATGTACCACCGTGATCGTTTTCATTATGATTATTCATTTTTTTCTAACTATATGTTAATCAATTTCTCTTTATATATAATAACTATCTCTTCATATATAATATACTTTATAATTATTCAATTACTATAACCCTTTTCATTCTGAATAAATTGCATACCATATTTTGTGCACTTCTATACGTAAAATCATATTTATGAACTATCTATGCCTTTTTATCCCGTCATCCCCAACTTCATTGACCCTGCAGCTCAATTTCTGACACCAGTGCAGCATGAATATTGCTCCTCTATAGAGGATACAGATAAGTTTGATTGTGCGGTTCATTTTCAGAAGATTTGACTATTGCAGCAGTATATTTACAGGTCTTGATTTTTTTTTTTTTTTTTAAATCAGTCAGGACGCTGCAGCTAGTACAGAATGCTGCTGCCAGAGTCCTTACAAATACAGTACAAGGAAACTGGACCACATTACACCAGTTTTGGAAATCATTACACTGGCTTCCAGTGAGTCAAAGGATAGGCTAGAAATTGAGTCAAAGGATAGGCTAGAAATTGATACTGCTCGTCTATAAAACACTTTCATGGCCTTGGACCAAAAGAATAGAGACCCCTAAGGTCATCTGGAACCGATCTGTTGTATGTTCCAAGAACAAGAACCAAGCAGGGTGAAGTAGCATTTAGTATTATGCTCCTCACCTCGGAAACAAGTTACCTGAAGGTCTGAAGTGTGCTCAAACTGTTAGCTCCTTTTAAATCAGGACTAAAAACGCTTTTGTTTATCACAGCATATCCATAACGGTCTATATATTTTAACCTTCAAGCAATTTGCTTTTTATTCATTTTAAGTATAATTTTATTGCCTGTTTAAATTCTTTTTTTTCTTTTTTAATTTCATTTAGATTCTCACCAATAATATACTGTACATTGTACTTACAACAGTGAATGACAATAGTCCATTTCTCGATACATTACTTTTTTAAGGGAAACAACAACAAAAAAGAAATTAAATAAATAATAAATAAATAAATAAGTACATATATAAACAACATACAGCAACTTAAAACATTTGGGAGCCCATCTGATATTGTTTTCTTACCACCCCAAAAAGTAAGGAGGTACTTTCTCTGTTGAGCATCAATTGAAATCCATTCTAATTGGTTTCACGTTTGTCCATTTGGACCATATCAAATAAAATGTATCAATCTCTAATTTAAGTTAAAATGACAGCTTCTCCATGGTGTAAATTTCATGTACAATATCTATCCATTCCTCAACAGTTGATTTTTTTTAAGCCATTTCCTAGAAATAGATTTCTTAGAGGCTGCTAATAGAATATTCAACAGTTTTTCTTATCATTGACTTTTCATTGTCTTTGTTATAACTTTCTTTTGAACTAATGTTTTTAATTTTTTAAAATCATTTTATCTCCGATCGTGGTTATTCATGTGATGTAAAGCACTTTGAATTGCTTTGTGTTGAATTATGCTATACAAATAAATTTGCATTGCCTGAGAATTCAACGAGTGCTTGTGGAGAGCTCTTCATTTGCTCTGTCTGAGTACAGTATGTGATGCATGAATGGAAGCTGTGATAAGAGTAGACTGAGTTCATCGAGAGATCTCTCTGATTTCTCTGCCTGAGATCACAAATAGACACAAAAGTTGAGAAACTCTGAGAATTATATGAGAGCTCGTTGAGATCTCTTCTGAAACTTAAAAGGAGACTAAATTGAGATTTAGTGCATTTTATTGCTCCGGAGAAAAAACTGAGACACAGGAGAAATAAACCTTAGTCTCAGTTTGGCGTCACACAGATCTCACAGTTGTCTAGGAGAAATAAATGAGATATTTTGGAGATCTCTTTTCAGATTTTCTTTTCCTCTGGGCCTTCCCACTTTTGCGGGCCCCTCAACACACAATCGTCTGTTGGGTGTGTGTGCAAGTGGAAATTTTTGGGGGGGTCCATACAGATAACCAGCCAAGCAGAGGGGGTTGGCGGAGATATTTTAACACTTAACCACTATATTACAGTTTTGCGCATCATCTTAGCTTTCTATTTGACCCCCAACCATGCCCACTTTATGCCAGTAAAACGGGCGGTCGCACCCCAATCATCCCCCTTTGGAAAATGAGCCATGCGACAAAATCACTGGACCATTTTTCTTGTTTTGGGGCATTTAAAAGGTTTACCTTCATCGACAATGTCATGTATTTAGATTAAATAAAGTGAAAAACTATATGAGGGCTTTGAATGATCGGCTGTTGTCATTTTTCAGTGTCATTGATGAATTACTGCCAGTGTCAGGTTGCACATAAACTGCCTGCGTCAGAGCAAACGTGACTTGCGTTAGCTAGCTAGCACGTAAGTGGTGCCCAAGTCAAGCCCTGTTTCACTGTGCATCTGCTAGTCTCTTTATATTCATAACACTAGCATATCATTAACGCCGAAGCTGCTGAGAAGGATGGAGGTGAAGCCACACTTGTTTTTTGTAAAAAGCTTCCTCATGAGATGTGACATTCGCATTGAGACGTCTCACTATTAGCATCGGATATGTAAAGAGAGTGAACATGGTTAAGATGATATGTGTCAATTATAGAAATTAGTTTGGAGTCGGCACTGGAGAGTCGAGTCTGTTACACTATTCAAACACTGCACCAAATAAGCTCACAATAATTTTCAATTTTTCATTATAATATCGTTTTATTCAGTTTATAATTTGTTTTAGCCCTCAAATTCAGTTTTCATTTTTCTTCAAATTATTTAGTTTTCAACAGATAGTGACCTAAAAAAGCCCCAAAACAAATAAGAAGTGACCCAATATCAACAGTAAGTAACCCTGAATGTGATGGAATGGCATGTCGTTAAATATGGTTCCAAACACAGACAAGGAAAGCTGGTGTTGAATTTATTTCAACAAAGTACAACTAAGGGAACGCACCAGAACACCTGAGAAAAATACAAACAAAAGAAATGAGTCGGCGAGCGAACCAAGGGGAAGACAAAAGACCAGAAAAGGCAAAAACAAATTGTAGCAAAGTCCAACAAAACATACCAGCACCAAAATCAAAGCGATCACAACAGGAATACAACCATAAGAAGGCAAGAGAACTAGAGATGACGCACACAGCAGTAAGCAAGCAATAGTCTGACACCAGCAGATGATGACAAAAGTCCATAAATATCGAGCGCTCCTAATGCACCACAGGTGTGTCGCACGGTCCTGCCCACCCAGCTCAATCAGATGCCGTAATGAAAAAAGGAGATCGTACACAGATACGACACTGAATTGCCCCAAAATACAACTTGAGAAAAGAAAAATGCATTCAGTTCTTTTGAATTCTTTCATTTTGATGTGTGAATATTGTTTCTCCGGTAAAATATAAAAACAAAGAATAAGTGCCTAATGTCAAAACATTTTAGTTAGTTCATAGACTTCATAATGATATTGACAGGACATGGGGCGCAGGGCCGATCAATAGGGGCCTTCAAAGCTGACCGAGTGGAATCACAAACAAAGAACTTTTTTCGTTGAAAATTCTTGTGAATAAATGTTTAAATCCCTGATTTCGTTATAGATATGGACGCAAAACAGTCTCGATTCTTGGTTAAAAGCAAAAAAAGAAAACAATTTAAAAAAAAAAAACTGTGCAGTTAGCATTTATTTTACGTAAATATATCGAAGTACGATTCTAGTCTGTTAGTCAATGTGGCGGCCGCCTTATTTAAACAGAGCTTTGAACATTAAAACTGTTCAGAATCCGGGCACTTAGACTTCCATTCTCTGTGTCAAACAGCTTAACAGGACAGGTTTGAAAAAAATAAATAAATAAAAAATAAAAAATAAAAAAAATAAATAGAGCTTTTGCGGTGAAAATTCTTGTGAATGAATGCTTAATTTCCTGAATTCTTCATAGATATGGACGTAAAACAGTCCCGATTTTTGTTTGAATGAAAAAACAAACAAAAACAAAACAAAACAAAAAAAAGTGCAGTTAGCATTTATACAAATCACTCCTGAGACAATCCTTCCTGTTTGTACAATGGGGCAAATAAGTATTTATTCAACCACTAATTGTGCAAGTTCTCCCACTTGAAAATATTAGAGAGGCCTGTAATGGTTAACATGGGTGAACCTCAACCATGAGAGACAGAATGTGGAAAAAAAACCCAGAAAATCACATTGTTTGATTTTTAAAGAATTTATTTGCAAATCATGGGGGAAAATAAGTATTCGGTCTATACCAAAAGTTCATCTCTATACTTTGTTATGTCCCCTTTGTTGGCAATAACGGAGGCCAAACGTTTTCTGTAACTCTTCACAAGCTTTTCACACACTGTTGCTGGTATTTTGGCCCATTCCTCCATGCAGATCTCCTCTAGAGCAGTGAGGTTTTGGGGCTGTCGTTGGGCAACATGGACTTTCAACTCCATCCTCACCCCGTGGCGTCAAAATGATACCAAGAACGGGGAGCAAAAATCCCAGAACCACACGGGAGGACCTAGTGAATGACCTACAGAGAGCTGGGACCACAGTAACAAAGGCTACTATCAGTAACACAATGCACCGCCAGGGACTCAAATCCTGCACTGCCAGATGTATCCCCCTACTGAAGAAAGTAGACGTCCAGGCCCGTCTGCGGTTCGCTAGGGAGCATTTTGATGATCTAGAAGAGGACTCGGAGAATGTGTTATGGTCAGATGAAACCAAAATAGAACTT